>NW_019942831.1:109667-115137 GCF_002910315.2 Salvelinus sp. IW2-2015
CGATATGTTCCCCTAGAAGGCTAAACAAGCCCTTGTTCACCAGAATAATGTCATAAATCCATTTGAATGCAGGCTTCAATCTAGATGACAGCGGTCATTTTGTCTTTTGTCATCTCTGCTTCATTCGCGGAGCAAAGACGCTTATAACTCAACAACAAACAACAACAACAAAACTGGAAATAGTTCCTGTGCAAAATGTCCAAAAGCATCAGTCTGACCGGTTGTAGGGAAATAAAAACCTGTGAAAACGACCCAACGTGTTTCAGTTAAGATTTCAGTTCGGCTTGGATGCATATTTTATTGAGGTTGAAATACGATCAGCTTTTATGATGCTGATAGCACCTCTACAGACGGTATCTAACTGTGCATTCGAATTCTCTCAAGATGCTGAAAGAAATCAATCATATTTCTCCACTCCTGTTCCCGAGTCAAAATCGAGTCTATATTTGGTGTACCAWTTTACTGCAAGAAATGCTTAGTTCTGCAGGAGTTCATATTTAGGCTGTGTGAGAGGTTATAGACCTACAGTCAGTGTCCTGGTTTCAGTTTYCATTTAACCCATCTGAACCCACGTCAGTTCCCTTGACGTGCCATAGGCCCATTTGAAGTCCCCGTCTTGTGACTGGCGAATTTGTATAGCGCCGCACAATCATCACACATAACATAGCCAGGCACTGCTATCGTCCTATTTTACCATTTCACCAAATCTTTCCCAAACATCTTGAACTCTCCATTTCACAGCTTTTCTCTTACTGAATTAAACTCCGACATTGTCCTTTTTTGTCTCAGTGGATCGACGTGAACTTTTTCTGCCCGTTCCCAAAAGCGTTTGGCGATTGGCTGTAGGCTATTTGGCGTACGTACAGTCAGGCCCTAAAGCTTAGGCTTATGCACGAATGCCAGATAACCTAAAATCATGAAAGAAAAACCTCAATGTAGACTATAGATATAAATTGCACATGAACGATACATTTATAAAAAAAATTTAAGGTATTGTTTTCTATTTAGTCAACGCGCCCGCCCGCCCTTCACCCACACAATATTTAATGACCCTAAGCCCACCCGCCCCGCGGATATGACCGATTCAACCCGCGCATCACTACACCACACACCTCTGGTCCGTCTGTGCGAAAGGTCTCGTAGACCCGGGACATGATGGCTACGATGTCCTGGTGTGCTGAGTGGAGCCGCTGGAGCTGGGCTTGCTGGTGGGCCTGCTGGTCCCCCTCAAACTCCAGGTCCCTGTACACTGTCTTCCCATCCACACGCACAAGCAGCAGCTCACTGATCAGACCACACTGACGGGAGATGGCCAGGTTGGCCGCCTTGTACTCATCCACGATGAGCTGGATCTGATAGGGAGGGGAGAGGAGGTTAGGTGGGTGATGGTTCATTTGGAGGAGAGGAGGGGCGGGAGAGGAGAGGAGGGGCGGAGAGGAGAGGAGGGGCGGAGAGGAGAGGAGGGGCGGAGAGGAGAGGAGAGGAGAAAAGAGGAGAAAAGAGAAGATAAAGAGGAATAGAACCAACTGGGGAAAGTTGGATGAATACAGAACCCATGGTACTTTCCCAGCAGTGTCCCTTTCCAACCCCCCTTCACTTCTAGGATCGAAGCAGGCGAGCTTATTACATAGGAATCACGCTCCACCATCTCCACCAACACTAACTCTTCTTGTTTGAATTACCAGAGACAGGTCTTATCATGACTGCATCGGGCTGTGGCCAAACAGAATAGAACATACATCCAACAGTTTCCTTTTCAATTTGTGGGAGAGAGAAGAGGAGGGGAGCGGCGGAGATGACTGGCTCTCTCATATTGCCTCGGCAGCCGGACCTAATTCAGACGGAGAGCAAATCCGTCTCTCACTCAGAATTCCAGATCCTAGCGCCGATCTCCGGATTTTACGGCTTTCATGGGGATAAGGCCTGCCGCGCAGAATAATCCTCTGAGAGAGAGAGAGAGAGAAGAGGAGTCGGGGGGGAGAGCGGGGTGGAGGGAGAGAGAGGAAAATAGGGATGGGGGGGCTGTTCTGAGTCAGTTCAGATCTCTCTTCCTCTCGCTCACTCTCCCCACCTACCTACCTACAACACGGAAGACAGCACTCACTGAGTTTTTGACTTTGGGCTCGACAGATCTTGACATTGGCTCGACGCAAACCTGATCTTAAACCCCTTGAGAGAGAGAGGGGAGACAGGGGAGAGGGGCGTGGCGCGGTGGCATGAATCCTTGCCAATGAGTGTTAGTGTTCATTACGCATGCTGCTGCTGCTCAACCTGTCTTGAACACTGAGCCCCCATACCGTCTCTCTGGAAGCCACGGTACTCATTATTATACTGTAGCATCGTACCGTAGCTTAGCACCGTAGCATCCAATACAATGTTGGCAAGGCATTCATTATCATTCATTATCAAGCATCGCAATGTAACTTAGCATCCAATACAATGCAACTCCATAACGTTGGCAAAGCATTCATTATACTACAGCTAGTATTTCAGCATTGCACCCCTAACCTAGCCTGGTCCCAGGTCTGTTTGTGCTGTCTTGACCACTCCTATGRCTATTGCCGTTGGCAAGACAGCACAAACTGATCTGAAACCAGSCTATTCACTGCAACTCTCCTGTGTCCTGTATCTCTTACTATACAATTACCCATGAATCATACAACCATCCCCCTGTTTTATAATGCAGCCTTATAYGGCATTGGAATGGAATAAAAATGAAACGCGGGAGGGTTATGTGTATTTATACTCTATCACCCCTCTCCACCTTCCTGTCTATCCCTCACTCCTTCTTTTCCCTCTGGAGATCATTTGATCCCGGTGGTTGAGGAGAATAGAAGCCCGCTGCGTCTAACACGCGCGCGCACACACACACACACACGCACACACACACACACGCGCACACGCACACACACAAAAACACACACACACGCGCACGCACGCACACACACGCACACGCACACACACACGCACGCACACACACAAAAAAACACATACAGTCCATCACACACAGCCCTCTGTGCATTGGATCCAACAGTAATGCCTCATAACACTCCATGCATCATGGCTTAAATTGAACTGCGGCCAGTCTGGCGGGGTGTTTTTGTGTCCGTGTCTGCTGTTTTCTGCTAGCGGCTGAATTCTGCTGAATTTGTTTCCCCGATTCAGATGTTTATTGGTCTAGAAAATGCTGACCGCAGAAGGAAGACAACGGGATACAGTCTGTGCTCTGTGTGTGTGTGTGTGTGTGTGTGTGTGTGTGTGCGTGCGTGCGTGCGTGCGTGCGTGCGTGCGTGCGCATGTGATGAAGGAGGTTTGTGAAAGCAGGGAGCCAAATGAACCCACATCCTGTTGCTGTACTGTATCTACAGGGGTTACGGCTTCACATCTAAACCCTGGGCTCAGGAGCACGGCACAGTAGTGTTCTTCTAGCCCAATGGCTACCTGCCCTGGTCCGAGAGAGCATCAGAGTACGCACGTTTTAGTTCCAGCCAAACATGACAAAGCTTGACTCAACTAGCCTATGAGAGCTTATAATGGATCAAAAGGGGCTAGAGAAAGACGACAGCGAAACGTCTCTATCTATCTTAAGGTTGGTGAGCAATACTCTACACCCTTTCTGTGGTCTATGAGTCGGTGTGTGTTTCATCACGGTGTGTCCTGACCTTGCTGGCGTGCAGCCTGCAGTCTTTGATGAAGAAGCTGGACGCTCCTTTAGAGGACCAGAGCAGCTTGGAGAGACCWGGCTGGATCTTCTTGTCCAGGAAGCGGAGTCGCTCCCGGAACAAACCCAGCTCTTCAGCAGACAGCGACGCGATGATCCTGACACACACACACACACAAATACAGTATAGACACACACGGGACACACACACGGACCAAACATCAGTGTTTATATAAACATGATAATATTGGTGGTATTTTCTTCAAATCATTTCCTGCACTGTATTGTTTAACAGAAATAGTCTGGGTCACTAAATACTGTATTACAGTAGGATGTCCTATCAAAAAAGCAGATTTTGACYAATGGGTAAAATAATGTTAACTGCTTAGATACTGGTCAAAAATCTGGAAAAAAGCAACTAGGCTGGATGCTGTGTCAACTAGGCTGGATGCTGTGTCAACTAGACTGGATGCTGTGTCAGCTAGGCTGGATGCTGTGTCAACTAGGCTGGATGCTGTGTCAACTAGGCTGGATGCTGTGTCAACTAGGCTGGATGCTGTCAACTAGGCTGGATGCTGTGTCAACTAGGCTGGATGCTGTTGTCCAGCTAGGCTGGATGCTGTGTCAACTAGCTGGATGCTGCTCAAATAGGGATGGATGCTCGTCAACTAGCTGGATGCTGTCAACTAGGCTGGACTGCTTTGTTGTGTCAACTAGGTTGGATGCTGTGTCAGCTAGGCTGGATGCTGTGTCAGCTAGGCTGGATGCTGTGTCACTAGGCTGGATGCTGTGTCAGCTAGGTTGGATGCTGTGTCAGCTTAGGCTGGATGCTGGCTGTCAAGCTAGGCTGGATGCTGTGTCAATTAGGCTGGATGCTGTGTCAACTAGGCTGGATGCTGTGTCAACTAGGCTGGATGCTGTGTCAACTAGGCTCTGGATGCTGTCAACTAGGGCTGGATGCCTGTGTTCAGCTAGGGTGGAATGCTGTGTCAGACTAGTTGGATGCTGTGGTCAGCTAGGCTGGATGCTGTGTCAAGCTAGGCTGGATGCTGTGTCAAGGCTGGATGCTGTGGTCAACTAGGCTGGATGCTGTGTCAACTAGGCTGGATTGCTGTGTCAACTAGGCTGATGCTGTCAACTAGGCTGGATGCTGTGTCAGCTAGGCTTGGATGCTGTGTCAACAAGGCTGGATGCTGTGTCAGCTAGGCTGGATGCTCGTGTCAACTAGGGGGATGCTGTGTCAACTAGGTGTGGATGCTGTTTCAACTAGGCTGGATGTTGTGTCAACTAGGCTGGATGCTGTGTAACTAGCTGGATGCTGGTGTCAACTAGCCTGGATGCTGTCAACTAGGCTGGATGCTGTGTCAGCTAGGCTGGATGCTGGTGTCAACTAGGCTGGCATGCTGTCAACTAGGCTGGATGCGGTGTTCCACGTAGGCTGGATGTTGGTCAACTAGCCTGGATGCTGTGTCAACTAGCCTGGATGCTGGTTCAACTAGCTGGATGTGTGGTCAACTAGCTGGTGCTGTCAAACTAGGCTGGATGCTGTGTCAACTAGGCCTGGAGCTGTGATCAGCTAGGCTGGATGCTGTGTCAGCTAGGCTGGATGCTGGTGTCAACTAGCCTGGATGCTGTCAACTAGGCTGGATGCTGTGTCAACTAGCCTGGATGCTGTGTCAACTAGGCTGGATGCTGTTGTCAACTAGCCTGGATGCTGTCAACTAGGCTGGATGCTGTGTCAACTAGCCTGGATGCCTGTGTCAACTAGGCTGGATTGCTGTGTACTGCGAGGCACTACGAGTATCTAGC
>NW_019942831.1:115162-139731 GCF_002910315.2 Salvelinus sp. IW2-2015
GCGCATCTCGGTTTCGTGTAAAATAGCCTGGATTGCTGTGGTGTTCAATAGCCTGGGATGCTGTCAAGCTAGGCTGGAATTGCTGTGTCAGCTAGGCTGGATGCTGTGTCAACGTAGGCTGCATGCTGTAACCTAGGTTGGATTTGCCTTGTTCAATGAGGCTGGATGCTGTGTCAGACGTTATAGCCTGGATGGCTGTGTCACTAGCCTGGATGCATGTCAACTAGGCTGGATCCTGCTGTCTCTTGTCTTCAATCTAGCTTGTGATGCTCCGTTTCAGTACCTAGGCTGCGACTGCTGCTTGTCCAACTATCGTGCTGGATTGCCTCGTTTGTCAGCTCTAGTGTCTTCGGCATTCGCCCTTGTGTATGCTAGGTCCTTGGATGCTATCTCGTGTTCAATCTCAGCTGTGACTCGCTGTTCATCATCTAGTGCCTGGTCACTTGCCTGTGTCAACTCAGCCTCTGGATCTCTTCAAGCCTGTGTCTCAACCTAGGCCTTGTGCATTGTCTGCTGTTCAACTAGCCTGCGATGCTTGTCAATCTAGGCTTGGATGTGTCCTAGGCTGGATGCTGTGTCAGACTAGCTGATGCTGTGTCACTAGGCGTCGGATGCGTGTGTCACTTAGCCTGGCATTGCTGCTCTACATCCTCGCTGGATGCTGTGTCTAACTAGGCTGGATGCTTTCACGGCTGGTCTTCAAGCGACTCACTTAGTGCTGGATGCTGTGGTCTAACTAGCCTGGATGTGCTGTCATAGATTCTGTGCACTACGATGACTCAACGGCTGACTGGATGCTGTGCTCGTCAGCTCTAGGGCTTGGATGCTGTGTCAACTCAGGTTGGATGCTGTGTCAACTAGGTTGGATCATTGCTGTGTCAACTAAGGCGTGGATGCTGTGTCAACTAGGCTGGATGTTCTGTGTCAACTCGCGCTGGATGCTGTGTCAGCTAGGCTGGATGCTGTGTCACTTGGCTGGATGCGCTGTTAGGCTGATCGTGTGTCACTCAAGGCTGGATGCTGTGTCAACTAGGCTGGATGCTGTGCAACTAGGCTGGATGCTGTGTGTCAGCTAGTTTGGATGCTGTGTCAACTAGGCTTGGATGCTGTGGTTCAATAGGCTGGTGCTCTGTGTGGTCAAGCTAGGCTGGATGCTGTGTCAACTAGGCTGGGATGCTGTGTCAAGCTAGGTTGGATGCTGTGTCAACTAGGCTGGATGTGTGTCAACTAGGCTGGATGCTGTGTCAACTAGCCTGATGTCTGTGTCACTTAGCCTGGATGCTGTCAACTAGGTGGATGCTGTGTCAGCTAGGCTTGGATGCTGTGTCAACTAGGCTGGATGCTGTGATCAGCTGCGATGCTGTGTTCAACTAGGCTGGATTGCTGTGTCAACTAGCCTGGATGCTTGTGTCAACCTAGCCTGGATGCTGTCAACTAGGCTGGATGCTGTGTCAACTAGCCTGGATGCTGTGCAACTAGGCTGGATGCTGTGTGTCAACTAGGCTGGATGCTGTGGTCAGCTAGGCTGTGAATGCTGTGGTCAGCTAGGCTGGATGCTGTGTCAACTAGCCTGGATGCTGTCAACGTAACGGCTGGATGCTGTGTCAACTAGCCTGGATGCTGTCAACTAGGCTGGATGGCTGTCTCAGCTAGGCTGGATGCTGTGTCAACTAGGCTGGATGCTGGTCACTAGCCTGGATGCTGTCAACTAGGCTGGATGCTGTGTCATAGGCTGGATGCTGTTGTCAACTAGGCTGGAATGCTGTGTCAACTAGGTTCTGGATGCTGTGTCAACTAGGCTGGATGCTGGTGTCAACTAGCCTGGATGCTGTCAACTAGGCTGGATGCTGTGTCAGCTAGGCTGGATGCTGTGTCAACTATCGCGCTGGATGCTGTGTCAGCTAGGCTGGATGCTGTGTCAACTAGGCTGGATGCTGTCAACTAGGCTTGGATGCTGTGTCAACTAGCCTGGATGCTGTTCAACTAGGCTGGATGCTGTGTCAGCTAGGCTGGATGCTGTGTCAACCTAGGCTGGATTGCTGTGTCAGCTAGGCTGGATGCTGTGTCAAACTAGGCTGGAATGTGTCAACTAGGCTGGATGTCTGTTGTCAACTAGCCTGGATGCTGTCAAACTAGACGGGATGCTGCGTCGCTAGGCGATACTAGCCTGGATGCTTGTGTCAACTAGGCTGGATGCTGTGTCAACTAGGCTGGATGCTGTTCATATTTGTGTTGTGTCAACTAGGCTGGATGCTGTCAACTAGGCTGGATGCTGTGTCAACTAGGCTGGATGCTGTCAACTAGGCTGGATGCTGTCAACTAGGCTGGATGTTGTGTCAACTAGCCTGGATGCTGTCAACTAGGCTGGATGTTGTGTCAACTAGCCTGGATGCTGTCAACTAGGCTGGATGCTGTGTCAACTAGACTGGATGCTGTGTGAGAGTTAAGGCTACCTGACAGGCTCACCATTGAACCTGTCATCGTTCTTCTGGAATCCGGAGGACATAAAACCATATTGAGGTAAGACTGATATCGATTTTGAGACATGGCATGTAGTATTTTCATATTTTAGTATACGCTTTTCATATTCATGTGAAATTCCTGTTCTTTTTCGAAGACCTCTCACAAAAACAAGCGTAGCTCTGTGAAATGTCAACGGAGCACGGAGTGTACCACGAGCTGTTGATTTTCAAAGCCTTTTACATTTAACTCAGTTCATTTGGCTTTTTGCGACCCGMWGAAACAACTTTGCAGATGACCACAACATGTAAAATCCTCATAAGTCGCTGCGAGAAAGYRCACCGCTCTGTCAACAGAGCTCGGTGTCTATTAGCAGAAGTATTAGATGACCAAATCCGACTTTTTAGATATAATGTTAATGATATGGTAGTGCAAGACCCCACTGAACGATTCAGAACATGAACAATCATACTTGTCTTGGTGAAATGTATTTTATAACATAATGAAGTGAAATTTCATCACCAAAGCTTGTTTGGGCAGAGTGGATGGACACCCTAATTACAGGGAAATATATAAACACTAACACACAGTTTGGTGATGCAGTATGCACMCACTTGACCTACGCCTAGGCCTCTTCTCACAGTAAGTTGAAAGCATTATGCTATGCATGGYCTGCCACGTGCTAATTCACATCCACTCTGAATGTGCTTCAATCTGAAGTGTTTCGCAGTGTGTGTGTTCAGTTTCAAGCAGCGTTGGCTGTGCTGAACTTTGCAGGGTCCCAGGCCCCGTGTATACAGAGGCTTAAAGTCCAATTTGCCTCATACTGAACAAGGATGTGAGAGACTTAGGTCCAGTGTGTGTGTGTGTGCACGCGCATGTATGCATGTGTGCGTTCGTACGCGTCTGCGTACATCTATGTGTGTGCGTGCCTGCGCGTATCTCCGCGCATGTGTGTGTAATGTATCTACGTGCACGTGTGTGTGCGCTTGCACGCGTGTGTGTGTCTACGTGCATGTGTGTGTATCTACGTGCACGTGTGTGTGCGCTTGCGTGTGTGTGTGTGTGTCTACGTGCATGTGTGTGTGTGTGTGTGTCTGTACCGGTTGTAGTCTCGTACCACCAGCAGCACGCTCTCCCTCATGCTGCGGAGCTCCTCTCTCCTCTGGTAGACGTCAGAGACGTAGTGGGGGATCTCGAACAGCAGGCGCTCCCAGTAGTGGATCTCATTGAACATCTTCAGCATGTTCCTACACACAACCAAGGACAGGGAGTGTTCACAGTCTCGCAGAGGACGGATGCCGCGGCATCATAACAGAGGTCTGATACAGAAGGTGTTTGTGTCGAGGGGCGTGAGAGTCCCCGGTGTGCGTCTTTATGTCAGTAGGGCGCGTGAGCCTGAGAATATCCGCGTGTGCTGTGACCCRTCCTCTAACCGCCTGTCTGCGTTTGCGAAAACTCTCCTAACATAATCAGTCTCCTCCATCTTCCGAGTGTGTGTGTGTGTGTGTGCGCGTGTGTGTCCTCCGGTATGAACCCACTTGTCGAAGTTGATGTCCAGCATGCCCTGTTTCTCCTTGCAGCGCATCATGAGTGGCTGGTCCAGCCTCTTGAGACTCTGTCGGTCCAGAGACTGACTCCACTCAGAGAAGACCCTCCGGACCAACTCATCCAGGGTCTGGACCAGCTGGCTGTACGCCAGACGCACCTCCTCTCCACTGCCGATGTGAGGCATGAAGTGGGCACACTGTACCACCTACGGCAGGGGAGAGGTTCAAACCACACAGGGTAATTCAACAAGAGTTTTAAAAAAGGAGCAACGGGACATACAGACGAGGTAAGAAAGGCCGATAGTAACTTGTATCAAAACCGACCTTAGACAGGTCGGACAGGAAGGGTCTCCAACGTTAACAGGATGCGTGTTGCTAAGTGTTTCTGTTGTATATTCTGTATCCTTGAACACTCACTTACTTGATGGAGAAATGTTTGATAAAAACCGAGAGCTTATTCAATTCCAATCTGTGTAGAATGAATGTTCCCCCTTGTTCTATGGTGCCTAATGTATCTCTACAGATAGCCGTTCCTTCCAGCCATATACTCTGTGTAAGCAAAGAGACCAGGCAGACACAGCTGTGTTTAAAACACACAGATGCCAAGGCCATGTCTGGGCCCCTATCCATCTGATCTAGGATCAGTTTGGCCTTTCAGATAATGAATAAGATTACATGGACAGTCTGGGAGGACCTGATCATAGATCTGTAGGACTCCTACTCTGAGATGCTTTATGAATCTGGGCCCTGGACTCAATGGACTGGCCCCCTGCCATTATAGGCCTTTGGATGGGATGCCAGGCCTGCTCCAACCCCTAACTGGCTAAAGCTCCCCATAGAGTACTACAGAGAACTGGAGCCTGGCTTCATTAAGGTTCATCTCCATATGTCAGAGGATGGCTTTGGCCTGCTATAACCCCTGTCTCCCCTATACAGTACTGTCCTGCTATAACCCCTGTCTCCCCTATACAGTACTTTAACCTGCATAAACCCTGTCTCCCCTATACGTACTTTAAACCGCTATTAACCCTGTCTCCCCTATACAGTACTTTAACCTGCTATA
This sequence comes from Salvelinus sp. IW2-2015, assembly GCF_002910315.2. Lineage (NCBI taxonomy): Eukaryota > Metazoa > Chordata > Actinopteri > Salmoniformes > Salmonidae > Salvelinus > Salvelinus sp. IW2-2015. Next base: position 120,236 of record NW_019942831.1, read on the forward strand.
ACCTCTGTCTCCCCTATACAACTTTAACCTGCTATAACCTTCTGCTCCCTTATACATTTTAACTGCTATAAACCCTTGTCCCCCTATAGTAATTTACTGCATAACCTCTGTCTCCCCTATACAGTACTTTAAACGCTGCTATAACCTCTGTCTCCCCTATACAGTACTTTAAAACCTGCTATAACCTCTGTCTCCCTATACAAGTACTTAAACCCTGCTATAACCTCTGTCTCCCCTATAACAGTACTTTAACCTGCTATAACCTCTGTCTCCCCTATACAGTACTTTAACCTGCTATAACCTCTGTCTCCCCTATACAGTACTTTAACCTGCCTATAAACCTCTGTCTCCCTATACAGTACTTAAACCTGCATATAACCTCTGTCTCCCCTATACAGTACTTTAGGCCTGCTATAACCCCTGTCTCCCCTATACAGTACTTTAACCTGCTATAACCTCTGTCTCCCGATACATACTTTGGCCTGCATAACCCCTGTCTCCCTATACAGTACTTTACCTGCTATAACCCCTGTCTCCCATCCAGTACTTTAACCTGCTATAACCTCCTGTCTCCCCTATACAGTACTTTAACCTGCAATAACCTCTGTCTCCCCTATATACAGTACTTTGGCCTGCTATAACCTCTGTCTCCCCAATACAGTACTTTGGCCTGCTATAACCTCCTGTCTCCCCTATACAGGTACTTTCCTGCTATAACCTCTGTCTCCCATATCAGTACTTTAACCTGCTATTAACCTCTGTTCCCCCTATACATACTTTGCCTGCTATAACCCTGTCTCCCCTACATACAGTACTTTTGCCTGCTATAACCCTGCTCCCATACAGTACTTTAACCTGCTATAACCCCTGTCTCCCCTATACATACTTTGACTGCTATAAACCCCTGTCTCCCCTATACAGTACTTTGGCCTGCTATAACCCTCTGTCTCCCCTTACAGTACTTTTTGGCCTGCTATAACCCGTCTCTCCCTATACAGTACTTTTGCCTGCTATAACCCCTGTCTCCCCTATACAGTACTTTGCCTGCTATAACCCTGTCTCCCCAATACAGTACTTTGGCCTGCTATAACCCCTGTCTCCCCTATACAGTACTTTGCCTGCTTAACCCCTGTCTCCCTATACAGTCTTTTGGCCTGCTATAACCCTGTCTCCCCATATACAGCTACTTGGCCGCTATAACCTCTGTCTCCCCTATACAGTACTTTGCCTGCTATAACCCCTGTCTCCCCTATACCAGTACTTGGCCTGCTATAACCCCTGTCTCCCCTATACAGTACTTTGGCCTGCTATAACCCCTGTCTCCCCTATACAGTACTTTGGCCTGCTATAACCCCTGTCTCCCCTATTTAACAGTACTTTGGCCTGCTATAACCCCTGTCTCCCCTATACAGTACTTTGGCCTGCTATAACCCCTGTCTCCCCCATATACAGTACTTTGGCCTGCTATAACCCTGTCTCCCCTATACAGTACTTTTGGCCTGCTATAACCCTGTCTCCCCTATACAGTACTTTGGCTGCATAACCCCTGTCTCCCCTATACATACTTGCCTGCTATAACCCCTGTCTCCCTATACAGTACTTGCCTGCTATACCCCGTCCCATATACAGTTACTTTGCCTGCTATAACCCCTGTCTCCCTATACAGTACTTTGCCTGCAAACCCCTGGCCCCCTATAAAGTGCGTCTTCTCTGTGGGTTTACCGACAATAGGTCGTGCTTCCAAGGGTAACCTCCACTCTATTGAATGTGAACACTTTCCCCCTCCAAAGGCTAAAGCTAAGGTTTGACCTATGGCCTCAAAAGTCTAAATGAGTTCAATAAAACAAATATCTTAATAGATCGACTTTGCCCTTCAATGACGGTGTAGACTTTAACATTAGCCTTCTGGCCCTACCCTCCTTCTCAACCCCATGGCGCTCTCTATGACGTCGCCCAGGCTCTAGCCCAAGTGGCCGTCCAGCGTGAGGGCATGTGGCAGGGTGGGTTAACACCTGTTACTCAAGCTCCTTGTTACCAAGGTTGAGTTCCTTGTTAAAAAACATAGACATCTAAACCGTCTTTCCTGGTCTATGGTCCGTCTGATGGCTGGAGAGAGAGAGGGGAAGAGAGAGAGGGGGAGAGAGAGAGGGAGAGAGAAGAGGGGAGAGGGCGAGAGAGGAAGAGAGAGAGAGAGAAGAGAGACGAGAGAGAGAAGAGAGAAGAGAGAAGAGAGAGAAAGAGAAGAGAGAGAGAGGAGAGAGAAGAGAAAGAAGAAGAGAGAGATGACGAGAGGAGGAGAACGAGACGGGGGAGAGAGAGAGAGAGAGAGAGAGAGAGAGAGAGAGAGAGAGAGAGAACTTTTTGTCTTTCTTTAGTTGAAACATTCTCATTTCATTTAAAAACACCCCCCCTAAAAATTAAAAAAACAAAAAATAATCCTGTACTGCATACATGTACATACTCACCTTTCCTCTACACACATGATACAAACACCATCACATCACAAAAACAATACACCTCCTCCTACACACCGTATATCCAAAACATTTTCCCCAGCAATACAGACAGCTCCCCAAACACCATATCTCCTCAAACATCTCCACACAATTTGATTCAGTTTATAGAACTCAAACTCAACCCTAAGGCCGGCAGAGACCATCCATTAAACAGTATAAAAGGTCTGTTATCCCCCACCTTTGACCCTGTTTTCTCCTTGTATGCATGCTATTTGCCGAGCAACAGAAAATCAACAAAACACATTTTTCTTTCCTCCTTACTCGAATACTGTAATCCCATTATACACTCCCAACAGCAAAAACCACCCCCAACCTGTCACACAGACATTCCAACAGGACATTAAAGCATTAACCTGTGACACAGAAAACAGCTGAATCACAGTTTCTTCATTTGAAGAAGAGGACACCCTGCCCAATTCCCGGATCAACCCGTGCCAACCAGCTGTTAGTGGCAGGCTCCATGAAGAACCCTCCAGCTGGAGGTCCCCTGACTTCTTTGGATGGTTTGTAGAGCGCCCCTCCATCTAAAACCACCATACTCTCCGCCCCACATACCCCTGCCACTGATTGTGCGCTTCAACTCCGTTAGGCTTCTAATTTCCTAACCTTTAAAAAACGCAGAGGTTGTAGAGGCTTTACTCCCACCCCCTCAAACTCCCCAGGCCTTCGGAGTGTTAAAATCTAAACAAGTCTCCAACCCCCCTTGCCTCTCAGTCTCGTGCCGTCACTGCAGTGGCGGAAACATTGGTGGCCCCTCTCTTTGCGCTCTCAACCAACCCAACCCTTACCGGCTCAGACGTGCTCCTGACCTCCTCCAGGAAATCTCTCCAGCAGCCTAACGAAGACGTATTCCTGTTTGTTTGCGCCAAGACTCCGGGGTTTTCCACCCTCTTCTTCTCCCAGCAGTCTCGTCACACCTTTGTAAACCACCTGCATTCAGTTGCCTCTGCAGGCGTGGCGACTGAACCGATCTCAAAGGGATGGCTGGGTTGGTGAAAATAGGCTCCTCCCACACCCACTCCCAGCTCCACACCCCCTTTCTGTGTGGCCTTAGCGCTGCCAGGCCCTCAGACGCCCAGAATAAAAACTCTGAGGACGACTTGCTGTACTCAGCCTCTCCAGCTTCATGAGAACAGCTGCCAGTCCAACCCTAATCGCAGCCTCTCCTCAGCAGGCGCATGCTGTTCCCTCCAGCCAACATCAGTATAGGTACAGCAAGTCTTGCACCGCCTTTAGCGGAAAGCAGCCATCCTGCTTCTCGCCCAGTTCCACCAGGCCCTGTCCTCCTTCGTGGCGGTCCATTTACCAACACTGCCTGCCTTCAGCCCAGTGATGCCGCGACCAAAAGAAGTCCACCAGCTTCGTTGCAGTCTGCAAGCAGACCGGGGGGGTTGAAGGACAGCGCAGTTTTATGACCAAAGAAGATGCCACAGGTTTGTTATTATCAGACCCTCCTTCGATATATGACACTCTGGGACCAGGAGCCACCTCCACACCTGCCAGTCTTGACACCCAGCCTGTGACAGCCCGCCCGTTCTTGCGACCCACCTCTCAGCCCAGGTACACCCCCAACACTTTAAGCCCCTTCCACACCCCACTGGCAACCCCTGAAGCAGAAGGAGAGAGCCTACTCCCCCACATGCCCCACATAATCCACAGAGCTCTGCTCTTTCCCCGTTACTCTTAGCTCTGATGAAGCTCCACCTCTACACCTTCAGACTGGTCTCTAGCATCTGCATATGCTTTGCCCATCCCTGACCATCACAGAAACATCACTGCATATGCTGAGACTGCTATTCCTGTCACCACCTCCATGCCTGTCCAGCATACTCTCCGCAGTCTCCGCGTAGCAGTCTAAAAAGGCTCAATGCTAGTGTGTACAGCTTGCCCAGATAGAGCGGCAATCCTTTCTAATCCCCGTCTCACCCAGGAAGGCCTACTGAGCGCCCTCCCACCTTAACCATACATGACGCCCAGCCTACAAACCAGCTTTCACACAGTTCACAAAGTCTCCCAACCAAACACAGACATCACATTAAACAGATACTCATGATCCACTCTATCAAAACCTTCTCTTAATCTAAAGAGACCAGTCCAAAATTCACCATTAGAACCTCTCGACAAGTCCAACATGTCCCTAATCAAGAAACAAATTGTCCGTGATTGAGCGTCCCGGTACACAATATGTCTGGTCCTTGTGTATTATAGAGTCCAGATTGGGACTTCAGTCTGTAGAGAGGACCTTGGCAAAAATCTTGTAGTCCGCACAGAGTAATGCCACAGCCTCCAGTTCTTAAGTTCACACAAGTCCCCTCTTTTGGGCAGGAAGTCAGAGCCGCCCGACGGCAGCTCATCGGCAACTCTCCTACCCGGATGCATTCACGCAGACCCGCAAAAGAATCCTGTCCAATTATTCCCAGAATTTTTTAAAACTCCACTGGGAGTCCATCGACCCCCGGTGCACGACCTGGGGACTCTGGGTTACGGCCTCTGCCAGTTCATGTGACATACAGAGGAATTGTCCTATTTCATCCCTCTGTGCCCCGAGAGGCTTTAGGGAGTCCTGCGAACTAAGACCTGAGCACACATAGGATCACACATTTCTGCCCTATACAATTCAGTATAAAACTCCACAAGTCCGCTCCCGCATCTCCCCCACGCACAGAGGTCACCCGCCCATCAGACAGCCGTAGACAATGCATACCCTTGGCTTCACTGCTCTGTCTTTCCAAATTCAAAGGAAGAAGGAGCTGGGAGCATCCATCTCCTTGACATGGAGAACCTAGCTCTTTACAAGTGCTCCCTTTGCTTTAACCTGAAAAAACTGCCCAGGTCCCTACTAATTCGGCTATAATTAGCCTGGAGGCCTACATTGCCTTGCCCACCATCTCTACCTCCACTCACTAATACACCGCTCTAGTTCCCCCAATACTCTCCTAAGCCTCTGATGATGAGAGAGCTGTGTACTGTTGACAGAAAAGCCGAATCTGCACTTTCCCCACATCCCACCATTGACCAAAGACTCATACTCCTCTCTTCGCTGCCCACCTTTCCCAAAAGGTCTGGAAAACTGAGCAAAAAGTGGCATCTTGTAAGAGCTTTACATTGAACTTCCAATAAGATGCCTGCCGGGCCCTGGTGAAATAGACAGCCGACCGATTTATGTGATCGGTCCGAAAACCCCACTGGGAGAATGGTACGCCCAGCAGCCTATTGCTCGTGATTCCTAGATATGTAAAAAACGATCAAGTCGGGCTGCACTCACCCTAGCCCAAAAACCTTCACCCATGTATACTGTCTTGTGTTTGGATGTTTAGTTCTCCAAACATCCACTAGGTCAAACTGATTAATGATGTCCCCTAACGACTCCCACTGACACTGAATGAGGCTCTCCCCATTTCTGTCTTTTGTAAAATCCATTGTACAGTTCCATCACCCTCCGATCACCAGCGTCTCCTCAGGCGCTACTTGTGAGAGTTCCTGTCTAAGACTCCCAAATACAACCCCTCTTTCTTCTCCCTGTGTTAGGCGCATACATCATTTATAAAAACAAAAACCATTGCTGTTAATTTCTGCTTTAACAACAGCAACCTACCTTAACACACTCCTTTGAGAGCAAATTTTTACAGACAGACCCGGTGCAAAAAGGACTGCCAGCCCTGCACTAGATTTGTCCCATGGCTCAACACACTTGCCCTTTCCACCAGAGCCCCAATCAACTTCATTCACCACATCACATGCGTCTCCTGCAGAAATAACACAATGTACTTTTTTTTGTTTACATATTCACCCACGAACATCCTCTTTCCCGCATGCTCTGGCCCATTTATATTAAGCGAGCCTACCCGAAGAGTCTCCATAAGAAGTGGGAGAAAAGCCAGCAGAGAAATAGACCAATAGCAAAGCTCAAAAAGCCCAGTGTCAGAAAGAAATTAAACATTTAAACAGTGTCTGAAGGTAAACCTTACGCACTGTTGTGACCCACTTCCTCAACCTAAACGTTTCTTGGGTGAGAGGACACCATGCCCCTCATTTCTCATAGCATTGTACTGATCTTACAAACTTTCTAGGATCAGGAAAAAAAGCCTCAGATTACTTTTTCCCCTTAGTCTCATTCAGGAACCTTGTCAGTTCTTCTCAACGTGTACTTAGACCCCTCTGGTTGACTGCTGTCAAGCTCCGGGCCAATTGAAGAGGAGTCTGAAAAAAAAAACTCCTCATCCTCTTCCTCAGACTCACTTTCCTCCTCTTCTCTATCACCACCCTGACCACCTGCTCTTTCTCTCTGTTAGGCCTCACCTCACCAGCAACAGGCAACATTCCATGGTGCTTTGTCCACACCCTTTTTCCTTTTTACGCTTGACACCCTCCTCCTCCCCCCCTAATCTCTTACACTTCCCCACTATACTCTCCTCATCCACTAGAATAACTGACTTAGACCCAGTATCATCTACCACCCTCCATAGCATGACTAGGGCCAGCCTCAGCTACCCCACCCTCCATAGCATGACTAGGGCCAGCCTCAGCTACCCACCTCTCCATAGTCATGACTAGGGCCAGCCTCAGCTACCCACCCTCCATAGCATGACTAGGGCCAGCCTCAGCTACCCACCATCCATAGCCTGATAGACTCAACCTCTGCTATACACCATCCATATCCTGCCTAGACCAGCACCCCTCCATAGCATAACTAGCCCAGCCTCAGCTACCCCACCATCTCTAGCCTGACTAGACCCGCCTCTGCTTCCCCACCATCTCTAGCCTGACTAGACCCATCCTCCACTACTCCACCATCTCTAGCCTGACTAAACTCAGCTACAGCTACCCCCACCATCTCTAGCCTGACTAGACCATCATCCACTACACCACCATCTCTAACCTGACTAGGTCCAGCCTCTCTGTCTGCATCTCCTTACCCCCTGCACTTTGACCTCGATTTCCACCACTGGCGCTTGTTACCCTCTCCTTTACTACGGCCTTTGTGTGGGCACGCAAAACTCTGGTGCCCCCAAATCCCCACATTCAAAACACCGTAGACTATCTGTGCTGGCAAAACCTAACCAAAATTAGCCCTTTTCATGAACACAACCACAGCTTTGTTCATTCTAGAAGCAGAATTGATAAACTCAGCTCCTACCTGTTCACCGACCGCGAGTAGAACCTCCTCCACCTTAACTCCGTTCTCAGGAACACACCTGAATCCATGCTGTATATGACAGCGCTCCTCCGCGCTAGCTGAGAAGCCATCGCGCACACACAACTTCAAAAACCCAGGAACGTTCTTCTGTCCTCTTCCACCCAAACTTTGAAAAAAAAACTTTGGATACCGCTAAAACAAATATTGCATTAACCCTCCACCATAGAAAATACCATGTAAAGAAAGGAAGTCAAGAAAGTTAGTTAGGATAGAGCTTTCCACACCAAACACTCAGACTCCAAAAACACCGCAGCATGCACCGAGAAGAGAGAGAGAGAGAGAGAGAGAGAGAGAGAGAGAGAGAGAGAGAGAGAGAGAGAGAGAGAGAGAGAGAGAGAGAGAGAGAGAGAGAGAGAGAGAGAGAGAGAGCAGAGAGAGAGAAAGAGAGAGAGAGAGAGAGAGAGAGAAGAGAGAAGAAGAGAGAGAGAGAGAAGAGAGAGAGAGAGAGAGAGGGCAGAGAGAGAGTGGCATTTACTCGACAGTGTTTATCTCTGTTATGGAAATGGCTCCAGATAGTACATAAAGTAGTTTGAGCGTGAGAAAGTCCTTTACCACTCATGCACACACACACACCCTAAGCTTTAAAAGGCACCAGAGGATGAATAATCTACAAGGCCTTGCTATTGTTGAAAAATGCTATTCCCCAAGTATTAGAGTGATAGAATGGCCCGATGCTGCATGGTCCATTTAGGAGAAAGAAATAGGCTTCTGTGCCGCCAGCCGTATCGTAACAAAAAGATGTACAATCATATAAAGTGCACATGGTTTTACTGTGTGGTTAATGAAAGGAGTGTTGTCTGTGGGAAGTAAATTGGCATATGAATGCAGGTGTGTGTGTGTGTGTGTGTGGTGTGTGTGTGTGTGTGTGTGTGTGTGTGTGTGGTGTACCTCGCGGGCAGACAGGTGCTGAAAGACGTCTAGCAGCTGAACGCCCTCATCCACGGTGTTGACCGTCTCAAACGCCGTGCTGATCAGGTTCTGCATCATCACCTCCAGATCCTTCACTCCCCACGGAACCTACCAAAACCGAGCACCACACACATTAAATCATGTACAGACACACATGATTGATGATTGGTGAAATGGTGACCCACACCACACATGGATCAAACAGTTTCTCACACATGTAAGCGAAAACTCTCTCTCACACAACACACACACACACACACGCGACACACACACACACACACACCCCGACACACACACACACCCCGACACACACACACACACACACACACACCCCAGACACACACACACACCACACCCCACAACCACACACACACACCCCGCACACACACCACACCCCGACACACACACACACCAGAACACACACAAACACCCACACACAGGTGTAGGCTAGTATTGATTTGACCAATAGTAATGTGCTGAGTGCTATGAAACAAGCTGCCCCTGACACAAGCCCAGCTGTCTTGGCAACAACATTACGACCCCCCGACCTCCAGCGACCCCCATCCATCATCCACATCAAACACACACCAGCCCCGGGCCAGCCCTTGTTTCCAACAACCCCACTAACCTGGCGCAGAGTGTGGAGGGTGCAGCGGGGGGGGGGGGATAGTCCCCTGAGATCCACACACACATATCCACACACACATACTCCCTTCCACCTCCCACCTCCCCCTTCCTTAATCATGTTATTCAGATGAGGAGTCCAATAGGCTGCTGTCACCAGAACTCTGAATGACAAGAAGGGGCGTTGCTATACAACCCTGTATAGGCCTGGCCCATAGGGGTCTCTTCGCTCATGGATAGRCGTGCGTCCCAAATGGCACCCTATCCCCTATATAGTGCACCACATTTGAGCTTCGTGCCAAAAAGTAGTGCACCCTATGTAGGGCATAGGGCGTCATTTGGGACGCATCGTAGTCACCGCAGCCCGGGTCATTCATCTAAAAGACAGTCAGACACATACCAACGATGTATTAATGCTGTGTCAGAAAGGTGTTGGTGGGTACTGTCCCGGGTCTGGACAAGCATTGATCCAACTCCTACACCATCAAGTTTGGAATTAGTGTGTGGGAAACAGACACAGCTATACGTGTATAGGCCAGGGTTTCCTTTAGGAAAATGGATAATTGACCGGCAGCATTTTAATTGAAAGGACATTTGAGAAATTCACCGGAGCCATATGCATTGGGTGCGTATCCTGATTAGGGCGTCCACCCACGGTGCTCAGAATGACAGAAATAACATCTTTGATTATGGTAAATCATCTTCACAGAACATGCAACTCCAGGATGCAACRTCCTTCTTACTGTATTCCAATGTACACTTTGAAGACGCTAGAACACCTGTCCACATGTACTTTTGATCAGCCAACAAGACGAGTAACCAACAGCAATATCACTAGACGGTGTCAATCTACTATCCCCCATAGTAGAAAAGTTAACATATTCTATTGGTCAGCTTGTTGTTCTGTGCGACAACAGACAGTTGTGGGACGATAGATAACAAATTCATACAACCAGTAGCCTAGGGTACATAAAAAAACTGATGCAACAAATTAGCTTAAAATGTTGATAAACKATTACTTATTCACATTATAAGCACAGCAATGTGCACAAGGCTATGTGTGAATGYTCATTCCATTATGCAATTATCGGGAAAACACTGTTGTCAAGCTAGCGGTTTCATGTGACTAGAAAGAGGGGAGATCTAAAGATGCAACAACTAGCATGGGTGGCTAATATGACTAGGAATGTGCCTTTGGCTGCTGGACAATGAAAGAAACCAATAGAACATGACAGAGATAGGCTACTGGTTTAATTGGCATATGGAAGTCTTTATAAAAGAATTGCCTCCACTAATATGGTCAGATTTTGGCTAGGTTACTTTGAAGCAAGGTAAGACATGCCTCATAATATGTAGTAAAACGTTCAGGTTTCAAACAATTAAGTATACGTTCTCAAAATGCATACTGCCTCCAGCTCTTCGCAAAGTGGTGTGTGATGCACTGAAGCCTGCCTAGTTGCCTGTGCGCTTGAATGGCGAATGGTAGGGGTGTTCGCGAGTAGCTAGACAAAACTAGTATCGTAACGGATATGGGCAAWTTTCTGGATACGATTATGATCCGAGGAATATTTGTAATTATCCGTGATCCAAAAATAAATACAAATCAGGTGCCAGCACACATCCTTCTCACGTTAGTCAGTCATGTGCGAGGTTCTACGTGGTCTAAATAACTAAACTGGCTGTCTGTAAAGAGAAGGGCGGGCTGTACGTTGATCCTGCTGCTCCGATTGGATAGAGTGAAGCTGTATTTYTCTTGTCTACTAGCGTCATAATTTCACCCGATCAGTTTTCCTTGCATATTTTTGGTCCCGTCATTTAGATTGCTGCTGCATGCTACTATGATAAATAACATGGCGAGGACGTTTGCTATCAAGCTGTCAATGTGCATAATATCTAACAAGTGGGGCAAGGGGAAAAATATGAAACGATGATGCGCATTCGGACTAAGTGACAGCAAACTTGGCTGCCCGCTGCAGGTTAAGGACACACACACAGACGCCCCTCTGCTCCTAATCTGCAGTTTTTTTGCAGTGAGAATGTGCAGGGATGTATTTAGCCAACATCTACTTAGTTATGTGAAAACAGCTTCTTTCGATCACGAGTATCATCTGTGGCACGCCTGCTCCCGCTCCCCCTCTCTGGCGCGCGAGGGCGCCATGCTGCCCATCATTACGCACACCTGTCACCATCGTTACGCGCATCAGCGCTTCATTGGACTCACCTGGACTCCATCACTTTATTGATTGCCTCCTCTATATCTGTCTGTTCCTCAGTTTGATTGTGTYAGCATTMATGTCATTATGTTTCCCCTGTCCAGACGMTRTCCGTGTTTTGTTTTATGTCTGTTATTTATTAAATATTCACTCCCTGTACTTGCTTCTCGTCTTCCAGCGTCTGTCCTCACAATCTGATCCGATCCGACTATCAACTGTCAATKTRCGGATACGATTACGGATTCGAGTATGGCCATGTCGGCACACCTCTAACGAATGGGAAGCGTACTTCAATTACCAGTTAAGAAATACAAATAGTAGCTCTTTTTAATCGTGGCCATCAAAACAGTTTTTAACACGGGATTGCATTTAGAATTGTTGCGCAATGATTGGGTTCATAAAAGCGCGTTTCACTGCAGGAGCAACGGACAAGCTGTTTGAGGAGCTGTAGCGGCAGCTCTCGCGCTGTCTGACAGATTTTCCACCCAAACATAGGCTCTGTATCAGTATGCTGTGCGCGTGTGATAAGACGCATAACGACTAACGGAATACCACTAAATTATGCAAAGAAACCTATAGAATGATAAGCATGACCGGTCAAATATATTTACATTGACTGGTATTTCTATCAATGAATAGGATAAAAAGCATTATTTCGCAAAGGGATTTTTTCCCTTCTCCCAGACAATTGGGCAGTAAATTTTATTTATCGGCTTTTCTTTTTTTCTTTTTTTTGGCCAAAAGCCGGCTATTATCGGCTAACGGAAACCCTGGTATAGGCCTACGTAAACTGTACAAGACAGACAGAAAAAGTAAACAGGGATCCTAGTAGATCGAAACAGTATATAAACAGACATGCAGTATGTCTACATATCTTCTATTGACAGACACTGCTATAACACTTAACAGTGCAACCATTTTGGTCCCATATGCTCCTAAATAACCCAGATAATAATTGTTGTAATTATTACTTTGCTATTCCGCAGCCTCTGAGTGCCATAGATAATAAACTGAGTGCAGATTCGTGACCGTTGCACCATTACTGCAGAGAAAATGTCTTGTTTCTAGCCCAAACGTTCAAATGTTAGGACCCATATTACATATTACATTTATAAASCACCTCGCGAGCCGCTAACCTTGTTCAGTCATGTTACAGCATTTACTGGCTAGCTTACAACCTGGTAAACACAGATGATAGTTATCATAATCCTTGTGGTAACTTTACCAATAGTATCCAAACACTTGGTGGCACAGAAAGAAAAAACATGAGTGCAGGCTATATTTTAGTCGTAAAAAAAATATCTTTCTGGTGCTCCTAACCSCTGTATTTTGTAATTGCTGGCAATTCTGATCATTAATACCTCGAATATTTCATTCAACTGAGGAGCACATGTGCTTCTTGTAAAAAATGTCAGCATTAATAGGGTCCTATTCATTGTAGAAAAATGGTTTGCAGTGGAAAAATTTAAATTTGCATTTAGGATAGTCCATTTTCTTCCGTTTGGTGCCAAATTAACACGACCCAGTATTCAGACAGACAGGTCAGCAGTAGTGACGGTGCATCCACTCCAGACAGACTGCCTTTGACAAGTCGTCATGCCAAGGACGGACGGAGAGACAGACACGATAATGTCAGACAGACGAGACAAGGTACTTTCTTGAGGCCGTTTGGCCAGGTGTTCTGAGCATACAGGCGACGGACGGACGGACGCACAGACGGTACCGTGTGTTGTAGTCGTCTGCGAGGAGGTGTGCTTGTACGTCCAGGTATGCCCTGCGACGAGTGTTGGAGGATCATCAAGGCTGCGCCGAACGTGGCTCCATTCTCCAGCAAGGCCTGCGGGTCACGTCCGCCCCTCTGGCGTCGCGGTCGAAGCTGGGCAGGGGTTATCCTGCTCGCTCCCCTCCCGCCTGGCAAACCTGCTGCTGGCATTCACACGGACACTGTGAGGGGAGAGGGTTCAGAGGCGCCGGCGGAGAGCACGATCACACACCACGCCGCGTTGGACACACAAACATCAACGTACACACATGCGCTGGCACGACCAACATGGATCAGCCATAGTGACGAGCAGTGTGACAGTATCCGCATAGGGAGGGAGGGAGGGAGGGGAGGGAAGGAGGAGGGAGGGAGGGAGGGACGCACAGTCAGTGTGACAGGGACATGGGTAGTGAAAAAGAAGGACAATAGAGGAGGCGTGATGGTGATGGTGAGACATGAAAATCCAAGGTTTTGGCCCCAAACACCAGAAAAAGAAAGGGTGGTTAGATTTTCCACCGAAGATGTGAAGAGCACAAATGGGGAGTGATTGTTGGAGAAAATTCGGAATGAGGTGGATAAGTTGATGGCAGTGGTGATATTTACATTTCTTTTAACCTTGCACTGTGTATGTGTGTGTTCATTAGTGTGTGATTAGTATCTATCTTTGTGAGTGTAGTGTTGTTATGACCATGGAGCTCTGACGCATGATTAATGTGTGTGTGTGTGTGTGTGTGTGTGTGTGTGTGTGTGTGTGTGTGTGGTGGTGTGTGTGTGTGTGTGTGTGTGTGAGTGTGAGAGAGACCTCACCTCCAGCAGGTCTTTGCACCTCTGTACAAAGGCATCGACCAAAGCAAAGATGCTGGTCTGGTCCAGGACCCAGCCTTTAGAAGAGTACCTAGAGAGAGAGAGAGAGAAAGAGAGCGGGAGAGAGAAAGAGAGAGAGAGCGAGTGGGGGAGAGGGGGAGTGAAACAAAAGGAAAGAAAAAGTGAGAGAAAGCCACAGAAAGTTAAGCGGCCTTTCAATCTTTGAACCGGTCCACCATCGCTTCACTCACGGTCTCTCTCTCCATCTCCACGACCGACAGAGAATGACATAATCAAAAGCAATAGAAACAGTAAACTGCGATCCATAAGGGTAAGGGATAAGGCCAGAAATGATCTGTCATTGGCATAATTGCATTCTTCCAAACTTCTGTATGGCAGTGGGGTTGGAAGTCGGATTGCTTTTCACACTTCATTCTTCTCCTGATGGAAAGGTAATCTCTAGCGCAGCTTTTGAGACACAAACATTTAGAGTTTCTTTTATGGAGGGAAAATGGGACCCGGTTCAGKGGGGCGGAGGCCGTGGGAAGAGACTGGGGGGAGTAGAACAGAGTTGCAGAGAGCTACACACTAGAGGTCGACCGGCATGGCCGATTAATTAGGGCCGATTTCAAGTTTTCATGACAATCGGTAATCGGCATTTTTTGGACRCCGATTGTGGCCGATTACACTGCAATCCACGAGGAGACTGCGTGGCAGGTTGACCACCTGTTACACGAGTGCAGCAAGGAGCCAAGGTAAGTTGCTAGCTAGCATTAAACTTATCTTATAAAAAACAATCAATCTTAATATAATCACTAGTTAACTACACAGGGTTGATGATATTACTAGTTTAACTAGCTTGTTCTGCGTTGCATATAATCAATGTGATACCTGTTAATTTATCATCGAATCACAGCCTACTTCGCCAAATGGGTGATGATTTAACACAAGCACATTTGCGAAAAAAATCACAATCGTTGCACCAATTTACCTAACCATAAACATCAATGCCTTTCTTAAAATCAATACACAAGTATATTTTTTAAACCTGCATATTTAGTTAAAAGAAATTCATGTTAGCAGGCAATATTACCTAGGGAAATTGTGTCACTTCTCTTACGTTCAGTGCAAGCAGAGTCAGGGTATATGCAGCAGTTTGGGCCGCCTGGCTCGTTGCGAACCGTGTGAAGACCATTTCTTTCTAACAAAGACCGTAATTAATTTGCCAGAATTTTACATAATTATGACATAACATTGAAGGTTGTGAAATGTAACAGCAAAATCTAGACTTAGGGATGCCACCCGTTCGATAAAATAAGGAACGGTTCCGTATTTCACTGAAAAAATAAACGTTTTGTTTTTCGAAATGATAGTTTGTGGATTTGACCATATTTTTTTTGACCTAATTTGACCTAAGGCTCATATTTCTGTGTGTTTATTATATTATAATTAAATCTATSATTTGATATTTGATAGAGCAGTCTGACTGAGTGGTGGTAGGCAGCACCAGGCTCGTAAGCATTCATTCAAACAGCACTTTACTGCGTTTGCCAGCAGCTCTTCGTAATGCTTGAAGCATAGCGGCGTTTATGACTTCAACTATTCAACTACTCGAGATTAGGCTGGCAATAAACTAATAAGTGCCTATAAGAACATCCAATAGTCAAAGGTATATGAAATACAAATGGTATAGAGAGAAATAGTCCTATAATTCCTATAATAACTACAACCTAAAACTTATTAACTGGGAATATTGAAGACTCATGTTAAAAGGAACCACCAGCTTTCATATGTTCTCATGTTCTGARGAAGGAACTTAAACGTTAGCTTTTCTACACGGCACATATTGCACTTTWACTTTCTTCTCCAACACTGTGTTTTTGCATTATTTAAACCAAATTGAACATGTTTCATTATTTATGGGGAGGCAGGTAGCCTAGTGGTTAGAGTATTGGACTAGTAAACGAAAGGTTGCAAGATCAAATCCCCGAGCTGACAAGGTAAATATTGGTCATTCCCCTGAACAAGGCAGTTAACCCACTGTTCCTMGGCTGTCATTGAAAATAAGGTTTTGTTCTTAACTGACTTGCCTAGATAAATAAATACAAACTTGAGACTAAAATGATTATATTAATCTAAAATAAAAGTGTTCATTCAGTATTGTTGTAATTGTCATTATTACAAATATATACTGTATATAAAAATCGTCCGATTAATCGGTATCGGCTTTTTATGGTCCTCCAATAATCGGTATCGGCGTTGAAAAATCATAATCGGTCGACCTCTACTACACACACACACGGTGTGATGAAGAGTGCGACACACACACACACGTTCCAGCTATGAAGAATGGGGAGAGCTTAGAGTGAGATATAGACCCAAGACTGGCTAGTAGGAGGTTTGAGATGTTCAGAACAGAACAGGGAACAACTGGAGCCGAGGTGGGTGGGGGGGTGTTGAACATCTGTGAGTCTCTCTCGCTCTCTCCGTCTAACTGCAGATGAAAGAAAGTTGTTTGAAGTTTATATGGCTTTATTCCTACAATGACTCAGATGAAACGCTAGCTGATGTGGGTGTGTAGCACTGCATTCATCATCGCAGTGATACCTTTAGCGCCTGGACGGCCTGGCCTCTCGCTGGTTCCCTCGTTCAGGAGGATATTAACTTCAGCAACCAAGAAATACTACAGCCACTAGAACCCTCAATGGTCCTCCTTTAGGAACTCAAGGCTGCGATTCACACTGTTCAATTGGACATGCTGGATTCTCCTTCTCTATTTAAAGACTGCATGAGAGGGAGCTCTGTTTCTGTATGTGGATTCATTTTGTTTCATTTTGTTTATTTAACCTTTATTTATCTAGGCAAGTCAGTTAAGAACTAATTCTTATTTACAATGACGGCCTAGGAACAGTGTGTTAACTKCCTTGTTCAGGGGCAGAACGACAGATTTTCATCTTGTCAGCTCGGGGATTTGATCTAGCAACCTTTTGGTTACTGGCCCAACACTCTGACAGTCGCACAGAATTTGAATAAGGACCCCCCCCCCCCTTAATTTGGTGTGTTTTTCTGTTCCTGTGTTGTTGAGGCATGAAGTTGTTTCTAGATGTCACCCTGTTATTTATTTCAAGCTCTGATTATTGATGTATGGCACTCTGGGGGTTTTCTGGCTTGTGCTGTGTACATGTTCTTTACTGACGTTCTGCTGACTGAATTGATGTCATTTTTGTCTAATTGATGTCATGTGTCTATTTGTCTGACACGGATGTGTTGATGGTGCTGTCTTGGTCCAGGTCTCTCTTGATTAACCTTGTTAAATAAAATTGGATGCTAAGGTTAATGTTGTTATGGTGAAAAGGCCAACTTGTAACTAGTGTGTGTGTGTGTGTGTGTGTGTGTGTGTGTGTGTGTGTGTGTGTGTGTGTGTCTGGATAAGCGTAAATCCCTCCAATTTTCAGCCTAATTAACTGAGAGAGAGCAGAGGACAAAAGTGTGTGTGTGTGGTAATAACAGACAAAAGCATGACTGTCATGTCAACCCAACAGGCGCCAGAGATCCTACTTAGGAGAGTTCTGTCTGTCTCTGTCTGTCTGTCTGTCTGTCTGTCTGTCTGTCTGTCTGTCTGTCTGTCTGTCTGTCGTCTGTCTGGTCTGCTGTCTGTCTGTTCTGTCTGCCTGCCTGCCTGCCTGTCTGTCTGTCTGTCTGTCCTCTCTTCTGAGGAAAAGGATCCAATAAGAGGAGAGAAGATCTACTGTTCTGTAGCGCTGTAGCTTTGTGGTGGACCAACCACTGTGTGTGATGTATTCAAGTTGTAGGGCCCTAACAAAATCTGTAAAGACGCCACGAGGATTTAAACTTAGTAGGAATCAACTAAATCTATTGAACTTATTAGAAAATGCATTAATTTGCCAAAGTGAATCGTAAGACCTTAACAAAATGCATCAGTGATTCGTATTGTCATTCGACTTCCTGAAATAGCACAGGAATGCCCCTGTCTGTGTGTACTGTGTGTGTGCGGTGCGTACACCTTGTGTAGCCGTTAGCGACGATGCTGATTGACCTACTTCTGGTAGAGATGGAAAGACTTTCCCAAAAACCCCAAATAAGTTCTCAATTAAATGTTAACTAGAAAGTAGCCTATGCCTACCTGGCAGAATGATATCAGTTTATCATTTGCATCAATCAATCCAGTGTCCATTTGTTTTGCAGACTCTGCAATCACATGAGTGCTACAGCAGCACTGCTTAACCAAACAACTGTCTCTTCCTGGTGCACACTTGCATTAAAGCGTAACTACACTGCAGGGCTTGACTTTCAGATAGATTTACCAGTGGCACAGCGGGCCAGCACCAAGTGAAAACTACTGGCCCGAATGAGAAAATGCTGGCCTGGGCCACGATCACAGGAAAGCAAGTTATGCACGCAGGATTTCAATTGTGGGTGATTTCATGTTTCATTTGCAACACCTCAAAATCGAAATTTCTTAAAATGTTCCTTGAACTCAAACATTTCTCCTGATGTGGTTTAAACATCACTTACGACATCCATTGTTTTTGTTTTTCTATTAAGTGCAATGTTGAGAGCGAAAACCTGAAGAAAAAAACGGGAAAAACGGAAACCTGGAAAAACTAAGCGGAGAAAACGGAAATTGGGGGGAAATGGAATCAGGCATTTTTGGGGGGGGGGGGTTTTATAGGACCTTAAAAGTTGTTATGCTCACAGGCTGTGTGATACACACACACACACACACACACACACACACACACACACACACACACACACACACAACACACACACACACAACACACACACACACACACACACACACACACACACACACACACAGCGAGGTGAATGTCAGTCAGTGATCCACATAAACAGCACATTACCCAGATTATCTGTGTGTTTTTCCGTTTTGATGCGACACAATGGCTAGGTTCACGACCGAGCTTCTGAACAATAATACACGGCCCTCTACAGGCTCAAAGAAAAGCTAGCTACTAGCTAGTCACCTTACCCCCAGCTGTGTACCGCGATAAGCCTGGAGGGTGAGATGGAATAGAAGGTAACACACACACACTCCGTCAAAACAGGACAAAGATGATTCACCTGTGTTTAAAATAGATATTAGCTTAGCCTCAGAGACACAACCTTATCATCTCAACACCACCTGAACCACAACAACAACAACAACAGGCTGGTGACAGTGTGAAAACTAATATAAACACTGCAGAGAGGTGCTAGGAGCCTAGGACAGGCATCCTCCAGGCTTTCTTGGGCAAAAGCACAGACAGTACTATACAACTACAAGAAGGGCCTGAAAAAAACACTTTTTTTTTGTGATCGCAGGGCTCCAGACTGCTACCCTTTAGTTGTATCTTGCAACCCTTTGGCTTGTCTGTGCAAGTAAAAAAATGTATAGTTCGCATTGGTGCGAGCTGCACATTTTACATTACACGTGATCACAATATAGT
>NW_019942831.1:139756-141057 GCF_002910315.2 Salvelinus sp. IW2-2015
AGCCATATCTAGGAAAACCAAAGTTCCAAAGGCTGGGCCTAATATAGAGTATAAGAGGTCATCATCGGGGGTGGCAGATAGCCTAGTGGTTAGAGTGTTGGACTAGTAACCGAAAGGTTGCAAGATCAAATCCCTGAGCTGACAAGGTAAAAATCTTGTCATTCTGTCCCTGAACAAGGCAGTTTTAAATTAATTATAATGAGTGGACCAAAATGCAGCGTGGTATGGTTCCATCCTCTTTATTTTGAAGAGAAACTCAAAGAAAACAATAAATCGCAAAACGAAACGTGCAGCTACTATAGTGCTCGCAGGCAACTATACATAGACAAGATCTCACAAAGCACAATGGGGAAATGGCTGCCTAAATATGATGCATACCAGGACAACATAGATAATTAATCACCTAGATAACCCACCCCAGTCATTGTCACGCCCCAACCAACATATAGAATAAACAGCTCTCTATGGTCAKGGCGTGACATTAACCCACTGTTCCTAGGCTGTCATTAAAAATAGGAATTTGTTCTTCACTGACTTGCCTAGTTAAATGAAGGTAAAATAATACGTTTCGCAGTGATTCCTATGTTGTTGATGTAAAGAATATTTGTTGGTCCATGGTGTGTAATGAGAAGCAACCAGATGCTCCACTTGACACATTTATTAAATTGCTTATCCCAGTTACTAATAATCATGCACCCATTAAGAAAATTACATTAGAAACGGTTAAATCCCCACRGATTGATGAGGAATTGAAAAATTGTATGGCTGAGAGGGATGWGGCAAAATAATTGGTAAATAAGTCTAACTGCACAACCGATTGGCAAACGTACTGCAAATTGAGAAATCATGTGACTAAACGGAATAAAAGAAGAAGAAACTACACTAGGAAACAAAGATAAATGACAAAGAATGATTGTAAAAAGCTTTGGAGTACCTTAAATTAAATTTGGGGTATAAAGGCATACAAATCATTCATTGAATCAGATGGCTCATTCATCACAAAACCCACTGATATTGCCAATTACTTTAATGATTTTTTCATTGGCAAGATTAGCAAAATTAAGCATGACATGCCAGCAACAAACGCTGACACTACACATCCAAGAATATCTGACCAAATTATGAAAGACAAGCAATTTTGAATTCCGTAAAGTGAGCGTGGATGAGGTGAAAAAATGATTGTTGTCTATCAACAATGACAAGCCACCGGGGTCTGACAACTTTGATGGAAAATTACTGAGGATAATAGCAGATGATATTGCCACTCCTATTTGCCATATCTTCAATTTAAGCCTACTATA
>NW_019942831.1:141068-147054 GCF_002910315.2 Salvelinus sp. IW2-2015
GTAAAGTCCCTTTTACTGGCTCAAATAGCTTATCAATCAACCTGTTACCAATCCTTAGTAAGCTTTTGGAAAAATGTGTGTTTGACCAGATACAATGCTATTTTACAGTAAACAAACAGACTTTCAGCACGCTTATAAGGAAGGACATTCAACAAACACAGCACTTACACGAATAACTGATGATTGGCTGAGAAAAATGTGTGATAAAAAGATTGTGCGAGCTGTTTTGTTAGACTTCAGTGAGTCTTTTGACATTATCGATCATAGTCTGCTGCTGGAAAAAACGTGTTGTGTGTTATGGCTTTACACCCCCTGCTATATTGTGGTTAAAGAGTTACCTGTCTAACAGAACACAAAGGGTGTTCTTTAATGTTAGCCTATCCAACATCCAGGTAGAATTAGGAATTCCTCAGGGCAGCTGTCTAGGCCCCTAACATTTTTCAGTCTTTACTAACGACAKGCCTTGAGTAAARCCAGTGTGTCTATGTATGCAGATGACTCAACACTATATACATCAGCTACTACAGCGACTGAAATGACTGCAACACTTAACAAAGACCTGCAGTTAGTTTCAGAATGGGTGGCAAGGAATAAGTTAGTCCTAAATATTTCAAAAAACTAAAACAATTTTATTTGGGACAAATCATTCAGTAAACCCTAAACCTCAACTAAATATTGTAATGAATCATGTGGAAATCCAGCAAGTTGATGTGACTAAACTGCTTAGAGTAACCCTGGATTGTAAACTGTCATGGTCAAAACATATTGATACAACAGTAGCTAAGATGGGGAGAAGTCTGTCCATAATAAAGCGCTGCTCTGCCTTCTTAACAGCACTATCAACAGTTTTGTCACATCTGGACTACTGTTCAGTCGTGTGGTCAGGTGCCACAAAGAGGGACTTAGGAAAATTGCAATTGGCTCAGAACAGGGCAGCACGGCTGGCTCTTGGATGTACACAGAGAGCTAACATTAATAATATGCATGTCAATCTCTCCTGGCTCAAAGTGGAGGAGAGATTGACTTCATCACTACTTGTATTTGTGAGTATTGACATGTTGAATGCACCGAGCTGTCTTTCTGAACTACTGGCACACAGCTCAGACACCCATGCATACCCCACAAGACATGCCACCAGAGGTCTCTTCACAGTCCCCAAGTCCAGAACAGACTATGGGAGGCGCACATTACTACATAGAGCCATGACTACATGGAACTCTATTCCACATCAAGTAACTCATGCAAGCAKTAAAAGCAACACAAACATAGGCACAGTGTAACGTGTACACTAATAATCGGGAAGCAAGTACAGGGAGTGAATTRWATAAATAAACGAGCATGGAACAAAACAAGACACACGAGTAGCGTACAGATATGAACCATATAAACAGAAACAATAACGCCTGGGGAAAGAACCGAAGGGAGTGACAGATACAGGGGAGGTAATCAGGAAGGTGATGGAGTCCAGGTGAGTCTCATGCGGTGGCAGGTGCGCGTAATGATGGTGGACGTGTGCTAAGAATGAAAACTGGTGACAACGAGCCAGAGAGGGGAAGCGGAGTAGACTGACACACAGACACATGCATACAAACACACAATAACATGCGCACTATATACACACGTACACATGGATTTTGTGTTGTAAGAGTTGTGGTGTAGAGTAGGCCGGCCTTGAGGGCCACACACTTGACTGCGGGTTGTGAAAGTTCATTTTATTTTATTTTTACTGAAAAAAAGATTTAACCTGTTTATTTAACTAGCAAGTCAGTTAACCTGTCTGGCTCCGGAGTTCCGCTAGCGGAAACTCCTCCCACATTCCACTGCAAAGGCAGAAGCGCGAAATTCAAAAAATATTTTTTTAAAATATTTAACTTCACACATTAACAAGTCCAATACAGCCAAAATGAAAGATACCCATCTTGTGCAATCCAGCCAACAGTGGTCCGATTCTTTTTTAATTGTTTTTACAAGCGAAAATACACCACGTATATCTTATGTTAGCCCCCCACAAACTACAAAAAGACAGACATTTTTCACAGCCAAGGTAGCATGCACAAAAAACATACTAACCAACGATCCAACAGAAACAACCAAGAGAAACACTTATCAGATGACAGTCCTTACTGTTTACACAATAACATCTAGTTTTGTTCGAAAATGTGCATATTTGAGGTATAAATCAGTTTTACATTGCAGCTAAGCCATCACAGCTACGGCGTCAAAAATAGCACCCCGAAGCAGCCAGAGTAATTATAGAGACCAACGGCTGAAATACCTAAATACTCGTACATAAAACATTTCTAGAAAACGATGGGCTACAGCAAATTAAAAGACAACCATTCTTGTGAATCCAGCCAATATTTCAGATTTTTTAAGTGGTTTTTTACAGCGAAAACACAATATAGCATATATTAGCGTACTACATAGCCTACCACACCACGCCATTCATTCATCAAGGCACGTTAGCGATAGCATAGGCACGTAGCGTAGCGAAATAAACCAGCAAAAGTATTAATTTCACTACGCTTCATAAACCTTCATCAGATGCAGTCCTATAACATCAGGTTATACATACACTTATGTTTTGTTCGAAAATGGTGCATATTTAGAAGCTGAAATCCAGTGGGTATAACATTGTGCTAACGTAGCATAATTTTTCCCAGAATGTGCGGATCTTTTCCTAAAACTCACCCTATTCGACCAAAATACCTATTCATAACATGATACAAAATACATGTGTATAGAAAGTGATAATACCTAGTTCTAATGCAATCGCCGTGTTAGATTCTAAAATACACTTCATTACGACATCCAGCTTATGTTATAGTGAGAAGCGTGCCCAAAATCTGGGCGCTACCTAATAGTAACATCATGTTCGACGATAAATGAAAGTAGCATCATAAAATGGGTCCTACCTTTTTGATGATCTTCCATCAAGAATGTTGTACAAGGGGTCCTTTGTCGTGAACAATCGTTGTTTTGGGTTTTAGAACGTCCTCTTCTCCAGTCATAGCACGAAAGCTAGCAAAGGTAGGCGCGAAGCTCTCCTCCTGAACAAAGGCACACAACGCAACACGCCTAACGTCCCGAAAAAAAACTTCAATAATCTAATAAAAACTATATTGAAAAAACATACTTTACTCGATGATATTGTCACATTTACAAAAAATCAAAGCCGAGATCTTAGTGGTCTATACGACAGCTTTCCAGAGGCATCCCAGGCTCCTTCTCGCGCTTCCAGAAACAGGAAATGGGTGACACGTCATGCCAAGAGCTTTTATTCCACCTCAGAACCAAGATAACAACATCCATTTCTTCCTCTCACTGGCCTATTGACATCTCGTGGAAGTGTATACGTGCATGTATACTAAAACGTATTCAAGCCCATTTATAGGCAGCCCTAGAACAGAGCATCGTTTTCAGATTTTCCACTTCCTGATAGGAAGTTTGCCTGCCAAAATGAGTTCTGTTTTTCTCACAGACTATAATTTCAAAACGGTTTAGAAAACTAGAGAGTGTTTTCTATCCAATATAATCATAATATGCATATTGTACGAGCAAGGAATTGAGTACGAGGCCGTTTAAATTGGGCCACGATTTCTCCCCAAAGTGAAAAAGCGCCCTCTGTTCTCAACAGGTTTTTAAGAAGCAAATTCTTATTTACAATGACGGCCTACTCCCGGCCCAACCCTAACCCGGACGACGCTGGGACAATTGTGCGCGCCCTATGGGACTCCTAATCACGACCGTTTGTGATACACCTAGAATCAAACCAGGGTCTGTAGTGGATGCTCGAGCACTGAGAATGCAGTGTCTTAGACCGCCTGCGCCATCGGAAGCCATGTGAATGATGGAATGTTTTTGAAAATTGGATAACTGCCTTAAATTTAAGCTGGACCCAGGAAGAGTAGCTGATGCCTTGGCAGCAGTTAAACGATCCATAATAAATACAAATACCTCACCGGCTAAACCATGATTTGGATCAAACAGTAAAGTATATTATCCTCATGATTCCTATAAGGAACGTGTCTGCCTGCCCCTGTAACTGTTTCGCTGGGGCTTGCCTGCTATGTCGAGCAAGCCACTCTCTACTTTCCTCCGTGGCAAAAAACTGCTCCGGGGAGAAAATAAAGTGTGCTTGATTGGTATAACATGTTCAAATCCAATGCGGGGAAGCAGAGTTTATCCTGTTGACACAGTTGGAAAGAAGGAGGTTTCTGCAGCTTTGTGTAGGTATACTTGTTCTTTCTTTTTTCAAAAACTCTTTCTTTACAAACGCGATAGGCTATTTGATATGGCCTGAGATACGGAGGCACGCGAAATTGCGCATTTAGCCAATGCGAGTGCAAGGCCTCATGGGCGTAGGTCAATGGCAAAAAACATTTTTTACTTTTAGATGAAATACATGGCTACTAGCAGCGGGTATTATATTTCTAGTTGCAATCTAGCTAATGTGTTTTGAGTTTCCACTTATTCAGGTGGAGAAATTAGTCCCCAAAATATTTCACAAATCTGGAGCCTATTTTTAACAGTAAAAGATATAACAATAGCATGACTGTCTACCCAAATGCATTGAAATCCAGTGGAGTTAAGTTGCCATAAAAATATTTTGAATCACAACATACAACAATCACAGCTGATGAAATACCATCTCAGTAGTCTATAGACGTTTAATAAAGCACTGTGAAAGACTTTATGAAATATAATAATATATTATTTAGCAGACGCTTTCATCAGCGACTTAGGGTCGTGACTGAATACATTTACGTAAAGATGTCCCGGGAATCGAACCCACTCTCCTAGCTAAGCTACTCTAGTTGAATGAGGCGCAAAAAAACCTTTGGTGTGACCAAATTCATGGGCTGTGCCACCACTGAAAAACTTAATGGCACCATGCCACCATGGAAAATGTTAGCACCTTTAATTTATTTAGGCAGAAGGGAAGAGAGTTGAGCGCGTTCTTCCCTTACATGAGATGAACTCTAAGGAATAACCTTTATCAGAAGGTTATCACTACATCAAACAGCCCAGGCGTATTCAATTAATTATCTCAGTCAGGGTAAGGAGAAGGCGGACACTACACGAACGCACGCACACAGACACATCACACACAACGCCTCTACAAATGACACTACAAAGGGTTAAACCTGATGATGAGGGTAAAGGAGGCATCGCCTGCTGCCTGTCTATGTACTGCGTTGTCTCCCTGTCTGGTCTTCTCTTTCTATCGCCTGCCTGTCTATGTACTGCGTTGTCTCCCTGTCCTGTCTGTCTCTCTTTTTCTATCTGTCTGCTGTCTATGTACGGCATTGGTCTTTATGTCTGTCTCCCTTCTTTCTATCTGTCTGACTGTCTATGTATGCATTGTCTCCATGTCTGTCTCTCTTTCTATCTGTCTGCCTGTCTCATGACTGCATTGTCTCCCTGTCTGTCTTCTTTCTATCTGTCTGCTGTCTATGTACGCATTGTCTCCCTGTATGTCTCTTCTTTCTATGCTGTCTGCCTGTCTATGGTACTGCATTGTTCTCTCGTCGTCTCTCTTTCTATCTGTCTGCCTGTCTATATACTGCTTGTCTCCCTGTCTGTCTCTCTCTTTCTATCTATCTCTGCCTGTCTATGTACTGCATTGTCCTTCCCTGTCTGTTCTGCTTCCTATCGGTCTGCCTGTGCTAATGTACTGCATTGTCCTCCTGTCTGTCTCTCTTTCTATGCTGTCTGCCTGTCTATGTACTGCATTGTCTCCCTGTCTGCCTCTCTCTTTCTATCTGTCTGACTGTTATGTTAACTGCGTTTCTTCTCGTGTCTGTCTCTCTGTTTCTTCTGTCTGCCTGGTCTATTACTGCATTGTCTCTCTCTGTCGGGTTCCTTTCTTAAGTCTGTCCTGCTGTCTATGTATGCATTGGTCTCTCTGTCCTGTCTCCTTTCTATCTGTCTGTCTGGCAAAATCTAACATAATGACCTAATGTTAAAATAACAGGAGGTGAAC
>NW_019942831.1:148451-204847 GCF_002910315.2 Salvelinus sp. IW2-2015
AACTTAATGGCACCAGTGCCACCATGGGAAAATGTTAGCACCCTTTAATTTATTTAGGCAGAAGGAAGAGAGTTGAGCGCGTTCTTTCCCTTTACCTGAGATGAACTCTAAGGAATAACCTTTATCAGAAGGTTATCACTACATCAAACAGCCAGGCGTATTCAATTAATTTATCTCAGTCACACACACGCCTCTACAAAGACACTACAAAGGGTTAAACCTGATGATGAGGGGTAAAGAGGATCTGCCTGCTGCCTGTCTATGTACTGCATTGTCTCCCTGTCTGTCTCTCTTTCTATCGGCCTGCCTGTCTATGTACTGCGTTGTCTCCCTGTCTGTCTCTCTTTCTATCGGCCTGCCTGTCTATGTACCTGTCTCTTATACACATCTAGATGTGTATAAGAGACAGCGTAACAGTAGCGTCTACGCATAACACAGGAACAATACTGACTGGGGAAAGAACCGAAGGGAGTGACAGATACAGGGGAGGTAATCAGGAAGGTGATGGAGTCCAGGTGAGTCTCATGCGGCGCAGGTGCGCGTAACGATGGTGGCAGGTGTGCGTAAAAATGAATAAACTGGTGACAACGAGCACCAGAGAGGGGAAGCGAGAGTAGACGTGACACACAGACACATGCATACAAACACACAATAACATGCGCACTATTTACACACGTACATATGGATTTTGTGTTGTAGATATGTGGTAGTAGAGTAGGGGCCTGAGGGCACACACTTACTGGGTTGTGAAATCTGTTTTATTTTTATTTATAAAAAGATTTAACCTTTATTTAACTAGGCAAGTCAGTTAAGAGCAAATTCACATTTACAATGACGGCCTACCCCGGCCCAACCCTAACTCGGACGACGCTGGGACAATTGTGCGCCGCCCTATGGGACTCCTAATCACGACCGTTTGTGATACACCTTAGAATCAAACCAGGGTCTGTAGTGATGCCTCTAGCACTGAGATGCAGTGTCTTAGACCGCTGCGCCACTCGGGAGCCATGTGAATGTATTGTAATGTTTTGAAAATTGGATAACTGCCTTAATTTTGCTGGACCCAGGAAGAGTAGCTGATGCCTTGGCAGCAGTTAATGCAGATCCATAATAAATACAAATACCTCACGGCTAAAACCATGATTTGATCAAACAGTAAAGTATATTATCCTCATGATTCCTATAAGGAAAGTGTCTGCCTGCCCCTGTACCTGTTTCGCTGGGGCCTGCTGCTATGTCGAGCAAGCCACTCTCTCCTTTCCCGGTGGCAAAAAACTGCTCCGGGGAGAAAATAAAGTGTGCTGATTGTATAACATGTTCAAATCCAATTGCGGGGAAAACAGAGTTATCCTGTTGACACAGTTGGAAAGAGGAGGTTCTCAGCTTTGTTTAGGTATACTTGTTCTTTCTCAGCTCTTTTTTACAAACGCGATAGGCTATTTGATATGGCTCTGAGATACGGAGCACGCGAAATGCGCATTAGCCACTGCGAGTGCATAGGCCTCATTGGGCGGTAGGCTACAACTGCAAAAACATTTTTACTTTTAGATGAATACATGGCTACTAGCAGCGGGTATTATATTTCTAGTTTGCAATCTAGCTAATGTGTTTTGAGTTTCCTTAGCCAATGATATTAGAGCACATAAAGATGCAGGCATATTCATCTCTATTGGACCCAAAAAATATTTCACAATTCTGGAGCCCTATTTTAACAGTAAAAGATAATAACAATAGCATGACTGTCTACCCAAAATGCATGAAAATCAGTGGATTAAGTTGCACATAAAAATATTTTGAATCACAACATCACAACAATCACAAGCTGATGAAATACCATCTCAGTAGTCTATTAGACGTTTTAATAAAGCACTGTGAAAGACTTTATAAGATAATAATAATATATTATTTAGCAGACGCTTTCATTCAGCGACTTASGGTCGTGACTGAATACATTTTACGTATAGATGGTCCCGGGAATCGAACCCACTCTCCTAGCTAAGCTACTCTATTGAATGACGGCGCAAAAAAACTTTGGTGTGACCAAATCATGGGCTGGTGCCACCAACTGAAAAACTTAATGGCACCAGTGCCACCATGGGAAAATGTTAGCACCCTTTAATTTATTTAGGCAGAAGGAAGAGAGTTGAGCGCGTTCTTTCCCTTTACATGAGATGAACTCTAAGGAATAACCTTTATCAGAAGGTTATCACTACATCAAACAGCCAGGCGTATTCAATTAATTTATCTCCAGTCCATCGCCTCTCCAACAGCCACTCACCAGGGTTAACTGCTGATTCGGGGTCAGAGGATTGCTGCTGCCTGTCTCTGTACTGCATTGTCTCCCTGTCTGTCTCTCTTTCTCATCGGCTGCTGTTCTGTCCTGCGGTTGTCTCCTGTCCTGTCTGTCTCTCTTTTCTATCTGTCCTGCTGTCTATTGTCTGCTTGTCTCTATGTCTGTCTTCTTTCTACTCTTGGTCTGCCTGTCTCTGTCCTGATTGTTCTCTCTGTCTGTCCTCTCTTCGTCTCACACTCTGTCTGCTGTCTCTGTCTGCACTTGTTCCCTGGTCTGTTGGTCTCTTCTACTTCTGTCTGCCTGGGGTCTTACATGGTCTGCGTTGTCTCTTCTGTCTGTCTCTCTTTCTACATTGTCCTGCTGGTCTTGTCCTCGCTCATTGTCTCTCTGTCTGTCTCTCCTTTCCTCTCTGTCTGCTGGTATGATGCCTTGTTCTCTCTGTCTGTCTCTCTTTCTATCTGTCTGTCTGGCCTCTTACCCTAAATTGCACCCTCCCTGTTATACAGGCAGGTTGCACGACATGCCGTGTGTGGGTGCGTGCGTGCGTTCGTGCGTGTGGTGGTGGAGCAGAGACCCAGCGACAGCGGGGACTGACAGAGCGCGAGGCTGGTTGACCACGACAGAGCGTGATGCCCAGGTTGCACTGCGAGGCGGAGTTGACGGCCCTGAGATGCCGAGCACAGAGAGCGAGAGGCGAGAGCAGACGAGACGAGAGCAGAGAGCGGCGTCTGGGGGCAGGAGGAGAGAGAGAGACGGAGAGGCAGAGAGCGCGGCGGAGCTGCCAGGCGACAGGTCGGCCAGGGGGAGATAGAGGAGAAGCGAGCGGACGGTGAGAGCGCCCCGCGAGAGCAGACATGGGAGAGGAGGGGGAGGGAGAGCGGGAGGAGAGCGCGACGGAGAGCGCGAGCAGGCAGGCGAGAGAGGCGCGCGCGAGGGAGAGACGAGACGACGCGACGGGACTTAACTGATAGCAGCGAGCAGGCCCCACACGGCGGACCAGAGGGAGCAGGGCAGGCTGGCCGCTCCCCCCATGCTCTGCGTGGTCACACGGTCTACAGGCCAACATACCACTCACCCGCTCCTATACCACCCACATGCACACGCGCCGTGCCCGCCCGCACCACACTCGACTGCCCCTCCTGAGGGTTATCATCCCCCTCATAAGATCTCTGCTTTCACTCACCCACACCTCTGATTCTGCCCCGACGCAGCCCTTCGATTCTTGGGCCCGTCCCCCCATCGCTTCTTTAATCGTCTCCACTTTGACTCGGATTCCTCTGTCTACTGCATTTTTGCCCCGACATTCTCTCTCCCCTCAGTTGTTAAGATTGGTGTGAGGCGGGACGGTGCTTCACGACCTGGTTTTTCACTTGCTTTCTGAGTCAAGGTGGTGGCTGCCAGCCGGCCCGCCACGTCACCCACACATCTGGGCTTTCTCTCTTACGGCGGGTGTGGGTGCGTGTGTGTGTGTGTGTGTGGTGTGTGTGTGTTGTGTGTGTGTGTGTGGGTGTGTGTGTGTGTGTGTGGTGTGTGTGTGTGGTGTGGTGTGTGTGCGTGGTGTTTTTGGGCTCCAGTCTGCAGAACACCAGGCTGGGACTGCTTCCTCAAGGGGCAGACGCTTACACCCACTGGGCACACCTGACTCTCTCCCTAGCTAGATCTACGTGGTTACAATCAAGGCTCGCCACCTTAAGACCGCCTTTCCTCTCTTCCTCTCTCTTTTCCCACCCCCCCTCCTTTCTCCCTACTCCCTCTCTTCCTCTTTCTCCTCCACTCACCCGGCCTCCCTCTCCTTCTGCTCTCTCCCTCCACTTTCACCCTTTCCTCCTTGGCTCTCTCCATGCCTCTGGCTGCACCCGCTCTACGACTGTGCTATTGGCCGTGTGGGACGCAGCCTCAGCGTGTATCTGCCTCGACAGAGCGGACACGTGCGAGGAGAGCACGAGCGGGAGCGAGGCGCAGAGCGCGCAGCGAGAGGAGCGAGCGGAGCGCGAAGAGCGCGACGAGACGGCGGCGAGGCGCAGGCACGCAGGCGCGCGAGAGAGAGGCGAGGAGCACGCAGCGAGCGAGACGCGCGCGGCGGCGGTGTATTGGTTGGCGCGACGAGAGACGCGAGCGAGACGGAGCGAGCGCGACACGGCGAGACGCGGAGACGAGAGCGACGGAGCGGCGGAGAGCGGAGAGCGGGCCGGAGAGCGAGGCGGACGAGAGCAGGCAGACGAGAGCGGACGAGGAGAGCGGCGAGGCGAGAGAGAGAGAGCGAGAGCGGAGCGGAGCGCGAGAGAGCGAGAGATGCGAGCGCGGAGAGCGATAGCGAGCAGGAGCGCGCGCGGAGGAGAGCGCGAGAGGAGCGGCAGGGGCAGGAGAGACGAGACGACGAGAGCGCGAGAGAGAGCGAGAGATGCTGACCTGGCCCTCTTACGAGCTGTTAGTGTATCCGCCTTTTCTTTCACTTACGCTCCCCTCCACTCCTCCCTCCAGCGTGGCCACACATTTTTCCAACTGCCCCACGTCGGGGCCCCACACCCAGGGCAACGATTTTGCGGGCACATTTGCATTCCCCCGCCGATGGTCGCTATGCACTTATTCTAGCAATGTGCTCATGCTCGTCCCCTTGCACGTCTGCCTCTGCCCACAGTCCTCCCCAGACCCATTATTTTTCACCTCCACCGTTAGGCCTCTCCTTTCCATGCTGTCATCCTCCCTGTCTCGTGACCTTGCCATTCTTCCACGTTTTTTTCCGGTGCACCCGTCACACCTGTAATCTGCCTGCCCACATTCCTTCTCCTCTCTGTACGGATGCGTTTTCACAACTATCTACTCATTTCCTTTCTTTTTACCGCAGGTGGCCAGTTGCGACCCAGTTTTCCTTTACACACTTGCGCCTGGCAAGATAGCCGCACGTTTCGCCACCCAACGAGTTAACAGGGATCACCATGTCCCGCCATCCATAGCATCTCTATAGTCGTGTGCAACATGTATGATTCGGAGGTCAGGCACTCGGCATAGTGGCCAATATTACCACTTTAGCACTTACACCCTGGCGCTGCTCGATGTGCAGAGATGCGTGGTGCCACTAGCAGGATCCTGGTTGCCCTTCGTTTGGCAGCTGTATCCGGCGCCAAGGTGTTTTATCAGCCCAGCTTCTGTGTTCTCTTTTCGACTCCCTCCCCTTTGCAACTCACCCACGCCCACGACCTGTCTGCATCTCCTTCGCTGTCCCATACTCTGTTCCCGGGCCATTCCTGGATTTCACTTGCCCTTTCGTGACTACTTTTCCACGTGCGTTGCAGACTTACCTCACCACTACATAGACAGCAGCGCGCTCACATGCTGTCCGACTTCCCCGCAGGAGGCTCTTCTTCCCGTTCGGGTGGGGCTCTGGCGGTCGTCGTCACCCCGGCCTCCTCCAGCTGCCCTGTGACCGCCGCTTTCTTTTCTTCCTCCCTCTTATCCCATGTGTTCTTTGTCATCCCATGTGTTCGTTTTCATTGTCCTTAGTGTTGGCTTATTAGTCAGCGCCAGCCGTACGCTTCTTTTTGGTGCGGGAACTTGTTTATTTGGTTTTTGCATTTCGGGAGTGGTGTTATTATTGTGGACTGGGTTCATTTATCGTGGTCGTTGCGACCGTTGTGTGTGACACCCAGTACGTGTGTCGTTGAGCCATTGGCGTTTGCAGTTTGAGATATCGGTCCAGACTCACATCCCTATTTATGACACGCTCCTGGCTGTCCAGTTCCCTGGCTTTGCCTTCGCCCTTCCCGACACTTCAGAGCGTTCCGATCCGCACACATGGAGTCAGCCGGCAGCAGCCATCACCCTTCCCACTCGGATGGAGGACGGTTTCTCCCCACACGTCCTCCATCGGTTCGGTCGCCATGGACCGATGTGGAAGAGAATGGGCGATGGGAAAGAGGAGTGGGCTCCTTCTCTAATCTTCGGTCCCCTTCCTCAGGGACTCTCCATCCCGGCTTCCGAGGCGCGCTCCCCGTCCTTACGCTCGGACCGCCACCGAGGACCGGGACTTCTGATGGAGCGAGCGGCCGGTGGTGCACACACGGAGGGATTAATCTTACTCCAGCCTGGACGAATGGGCAATAAAGCCTGGGTAGCCTGGATTAGCTCGGGCTCGACTAACTAAGCGGCACACTAACTATGAAATTCGCATTCCATACCCTCGGGAGCTTTGCGAGGTTAGAGTGTCTCAGTGCTCCTGCCTTGACGGGTCGTGCTCTGGACGTGAGGCCGGAGTTTATATCCGTCGAACTTTTCAGATTTGGACCGTGTTTGACCACCCCAGAGAGGCGGGGAGGCGGCGGAAGTGAAGAAAGTATCATGGGCAGTCATTCTCAGGCACAGGAGAAGATAGGAGAGCGCACAGGATTTGCGGCTGGCGACGTTTCGAGACCTTGGCAGAGGCGGCGGCCACATCCACGCGGATGGAAAGCGCAGAGGGCCCAGTTATTGGGACGCACATAGCCCTGGTGTAGGCCGTCTCCGTGGAGGGAGTTGCGCAAGGGAGGCTAGGCGTGCTGTCGGGACAAGGGACATCGCCATACTCGTGTCTTAATGGATGCCGTCGAGCTTATCGACCATGTTCATGGCGACTTGGACAATCTAGTCATGGCTGCCCGCGGTTGCGTTGTTAGTAAGAGGGGATCCTTGTGCGTTCCACCTTATACCCCAGCGCCCGGTTTTCCCATTCCGATTGCGTAAAGTTGGGAGGGGCCGCCGCCACTATAGCGGGTTATTTTCGGAGGATGGATTGGTCATAACCCTGGGAACAGCTCTGCTTGGCATCGTAAAGGGAGAGGACGGACAGCCGGCCGATCGGTGCTGGGGGGGAGTTGTTCTGGGAGTCGAGAATGTCAGTGCGTGAGCGATTCTCGATCAGCCTGCGGGACCATGGGTGGGGGGGGAAGAGTGAGTGACAGTAGCAGGTAGTTGCGTAGCTATTCGGGCTGTAGTTCGAGTTGCAAAACCTGGAAAACATCCCGACATCAGAACCCCTGGGTCACAATTGTGTCTAAATTTTTTTCCTTGATTTTTTCCTCTCAGAAGGGCATAGTCGATTCAGGTGCAGCTGGAACTTTATGAATCGCGGACTTCGCCGAGAGTTGGGCTTCCGCTTGTGCGCATAGATTTCCCTTTCCCGTGCATCCTAGATAGCCGGCATTAGGGTCAGGGGTGGTCAGGGAGGCACAGTTCCCCTGGACATGTGGACCGCAGGGGAATCATAGGGACGTATCAGT
The DNA here is from genome assembly GCF_002910315.2 of Salvelinus sp. IW2-2015. NCBI lineage: Eukaryota > Metazoa > Chordata > Actinopteri > Salmoniformes > Salmonidae > Salvelinus > Salvelinus sp. IW2-2015. Next base: position 155,997 of record NW_019942831.1, read on the forward strand.
TCTCTTTATTATTGATTCGCCTGCGTTTCAGTGGTGCTGGGTATTCCTGGTTGGCCCGACAATCCAGTATTTCGTGGAGACAGGGGGTTCTCCACGGGTGGTCAGAGGAGTGTTTCTGGAAGAGTGTCTGGGAGTTTCCATTGTGCCGTGGTGGAGAGTCCAGACAGGGCTTCCACGGTGCGCATTCCCCCGGGTATGCGATTTGGGCAATCGCTTTCTGTACAAGAAAGCGAGAAATTACACCACATCCGACCGGGTTGGGATTGTGCGATAGATCTTCGAGGTAACGCTGCGCTTACCCAAGGAGTCACGTTGTACCTTTGGTCCAAGAGGAGACGTTGGCTTATGGAGACATATGTCGCTGGAAGTCTCTGGGAGCGGGGTACCATTCGCCTCCATTTCACCCGTCTCTTCGAGTTTCTTTTTTGTGAAGAAGTAAGGAGGTGAGTTTGCGGTCGTGTATTGATTATAGAAAGGTTCTAAAATTTTGCCCATCACAGTGGGGTTTAGTTACCACTACTCTCATCGTTCTGGCGGTGGAAATCATTCCGGCGCAGTTCTTTACAAAACTGGACTCAGGAGCGGTACAGTTGGTGGCGTAATTCGGAAAGGAGACTGCAGTGGAAAACCATTTAGTCCACATGGGCCATATGAGTCTGCGTCATGCCGTATGGGTTTAAGATGCTCACGCTGGTTTTCATCCTTTGTAGACGACATTCCTCAGGGACCTGCAGTGCGGGGTAGTTTGTTATACGATGATTCTGAATCTCTCAATACTCAAAGCAGCGATGTATCTCTGGTGCGCAAAGTTGTTGGCAGGACTGTGGAGCATGACGTATAACGTAAGGCTGGAGAGTGTGTGTTCTCCGAAACAGCGTCTCCTTCCTGGTTATCGCATTTCACCTCGGGTGGTTGGTGGAGAGTGACCGCATAAGGCCGTGCCGTAATTGGCCGACTCACACACGGTGGAAGAGGTGGCAGCGGTTTTGGGGTTTTTGGCCAACTACTACCCGGAGATTTATCCGGGGTTTTTGGTCAGGTAGCGGCTCCATTACCTCACTGCTAAAGGGGGGCCGGTGCGGTTGCGGTGGTCAGCGGCGGCGGACGGAGCTTTCAACAGGTTTGAAGGCTCTGTTCACGGATTGCTCCCGTGTTGGCGCATCCGGATCCTCTTAGCATTCATAGTGGAGGTGGACGCTCCGAGGCTGGGGTGGGTGCCGTGCTATCACAGCGCTCGGGTACGCCACAAAAACTCCGCCCTGCGCTTTCTTCTCTAGTAAGCTCAGTGCAGCGGAGCGTAACTATGATGTGGGGATCGGGAGTTGTTAGCGGTGGTCAGGGCTCTGAAGGTGTGGAGACACTGGCTTGAGGGGGCTAAGCACCCTTTTCTCATCTTGGACCGACCACCAGAATCTGGAGTATATTCGGGCCAGCTCGGAGACTGAACCGCGTCAGGCAAGGTGGGCCTGTTTTTCACTCCGGTTTAGGTTCCACGTTGTCCTACAGACCCGGTTCCCAAACGTAAAGGCTGACGCACTGTCTCGCCTTTACGACACGGAGGATAGGACCACCGAGCCCATCCATCATCCCGCCTCGAGGCTGATACGCAGTGGTATGGGAGGTGGACTCGGACATCGAAGCGGCGCGTTACGGGCGAACCCGCGCCTCCTCAGTGCCCGGCGGGCCGTCAGTACGTACCGCTTGGTGTTGGGACGACTGGATTCGGTGGCTCATGTCCTACACTCCTCGGGTCACCCTGGGGTGACGAGGACAGTGGGGAGCCTTCGGGGAAGGTATTGGTGGCCTACTTAGCTCGGGACGTTAGGGTTTATGTCTCCCTGTTCGGTATGCGCTCAGAGTAAGGCTCCTAGGCCCTTCCTAGAGGGAAGTTGCAACCCTCCCCGTTCCACAACGGCCATGGTCTCATCTGTCGTGGACTTCCTGACCGATCTTCCCCTTCTCAGGGAAACACTACGGTTTGGTAATTGTGGATCGGTTTTCTAAGTCCTGCCGTCTCCTCCCGTTGCCCGGTATCCCTACTGCCCTACAGACTGCGGAGGCCTTATTCACTCACGTCTTCCGGCACTACGGGGTGCCGAGGACATCGTTTCTGATCGGGGCCCCAGTTCACGTCCCGAGTATGGGAGGGCGTTCATGGAGCGTCTGGGGGTCAGGTCAGCTTGACTTCCGGTTTTCACACCCGAGAGTAATGGGCAGGTGGAGGAGGTGAACCAGGAGTGGGTAGGTTTCTGCGGTCCTATTGCCAGGACCGGCCAGGGAGTGGGCGAGATACATTCCCTGGGCCGAGATGGCCAGAACTCACTACGCCACTCCTTACTACCCTTTCAGTGTGTGTTGGGGTACCAGCCGGTCCTGGCACCATGGCATCCGAGCCGACGAGGCTCCTGCGGTGGAGGAGTGGGTACAGCGCTCCAAAGACCTGGAGGGCCGTCCAGGAGTTCCCTTCAACAAGCTACTAGGAGGCAGAAGAGGAGCGCTGACCGCCACCGCAGTGAGGCTCCGTGTTTGTACCGGGGAAAGGTCTGGCTCTCGACCCGAAACCTACCCTCCGCTTGCCCTGCCGGAAGCTGAGGCCGCATGTGTAGGGCCTTCAAAGTCCTGAGGAGAATAAACGAGGTGTGTTATCGATTAAAACTCCTTCCTATTATCGTATTAACCCTCGTTTCATGTGTCTCTCCTCAGGCCGGTGGTAGCTGGTCCCTGCAGGACGGTGAGGTACCGGGAGGTCCCTCCCCCCTCTGGACATCGAGGGGTCCCGGCGTAACAGATACGGGCCATTCTGGACTCGAGACGGCCGGGTGAGGGGCCTGCAGTACCTCGTGGACTGGGAGGGGTACGGTCCGGAGGAGAGGTGTGGGTACCGGTGGAGGACATTTTGGATCATCTATGTTAAGGGATTTCCATCGCCTCCATCCGGATCGCCCCCGCGCCTCGTCCTCCGGGTCGACCTCGAGGCCGGTGTCGGCGCGCTGCGGGAGCCGCGCGTCAGAGGGGGGTACTGTCACGACTTCACCGAGGCAGGCTCTCCTTCCGTTCGGGTGGCGCTCTGCGGTCGTCGTCACCGGCCTACTAGCTGCCACTGACTCTTTTTCCTCCCCTCCTTATGTGTTTTATTGTATCACCTGTGTTCAGTTAATTGTTAATTAGTGTGGCTTTATTAGTCAGCCAGCCGCGTACGCTTCTTTGTGCGGATTGTTTCATTGTGGCTTTTTGTTTTCGGGAGTGGATGTTATTATTGTGGATCTGGGTTAATTTATCGTGTCGTTGGACCGTTGTGTGTGACACCAGTACGTCTGTGTTGGACATTGCGTTTGCAAGTTGAGTATTAAAAGACTCAACATATTGAAGCTCTGCTGTTCCTGCGTCTGACTTCGCACCTCCCGACACTCAGAGCGTTACAACATGGCAGACAATCCAAAGTCATCTCTTGGCATGTCCTGCCATCCATTATCTCAGTCAATCATGGGTAGCGGGAAAGTTTCTGCCTTTTTCCATGTCTAAACCAACTAGGCTCATAATTTAACCATTTTATTCGTATTTACAGATGGCGAGTAATGAGTTGGTAAAATCAGGTGGTGTTTTGGTGTGACAGTAACGTTATACTATGCTATTACATTTGGTTGTGTTATGTAGATAATACTTTAATTATTAGGTGATCTTCCAAGACATTGATTCAGCTTTGATCTAACTTACTTAATGGGCCCCATTGTGAGAAGTGGCGGAGGGACGCTCTTGGTGCACTCTGGCAGCACTGCACCCCTTCTCGCAAAATGTGGTGATGCAGAAAGGAGAGATCACAAATCTGGGCACATGTGACCAAGGAAACATTTCTGGTTGGTCTCAGGGAATGTGAAACAGGAAGGGAGATTTTAAAACGGGATTGAGTGAAGTAGCAGCAAATGTGTTGAATGAGAAACTAATGAGAAACATGGGAGCCTCACAAGTTTGACGAAATTAGCTTATAGCTATCTTTCAGTCTAATAAGGCTATTTACTTACTTTTGAAGCTCTTAGTCAGAAGCACGCTTTCTGTAAGTAGTTAGGCCTAACTGTCTCTCCAAGTTGAGCTGGAATTTTGCCGGAAAGGATTTGAGAAATGATTGGTTAACGATAGGCCTATGACATTGGCCTATCTCTCGATCTCAACAACTATTGGAGAAGTGTTGAACATCACCAGTACCACATCCTTATGATATATCTCTATCCATGAACATCCTTATGAATATATCTCTATCCATGAACATCCTTATGATATATCATCTATCCATGAACATCCTTATGATATATTCTCTATCCATGAACATCCTTATGATATATCTCTATCCATGAACATCCTTATGATATATCTCTATCATGAACATCCTTATGATATACTCTATCCATGAACATCCTTATGATATCTCTATCCATGAACATCCTTATGATATATCTCTATCCATGAACATCCTTATGATATATCTTATCCATGAACATCCTTATGATATATCTCTATCCATGAACATCCTTATGATATATCTCTATCCATGAACATCCTTATGATATATCTCTATCCGTGAACATCTTATGATATAATCTATCCATAATCCTTATGATATATATCTATCCGTGAACATCCTTATGATATACATCTATCCATGAACATCTATGATATACTTATCATGAACTCCTTATGATATACATCTATCCATGAACATCCTTATGATATATCTCTATCCATGAACATCCTTATGATATATCTCTATCCATGACATCCTTATGATACACATCTATCCGAACGCAAAGTGACTGCAAGAGACAGGTTGGAATGTCGAATGAAATACGGGACAAATCAACCTTTTCTTTCTAAATTAGTGGTGTTTGAATTTGTTGATAAAACGTGGGACAATGATTATTTGGTTGCAGGACGCTGGACAAAGGGCCAAAATGCGGGGCTGTCTCGCACAATCCGGGACAATGTGGTCACCCTACTCCCCTCCTCCCYCTTCTCTCTTATCCTCACCTAGCCGGGGATGGCCGTCTTGAGAGAGCTGATGGAATGTGCTTCATTTTTTAACGGTGGCTATCTCGCAGACGGACAGAGGCATCCCAGTTCAAAGATAACGGAATAGTGARAGGACATTACTTGGGTCTGAAACATTCTTGGCTGTAAACGGTTCCAACTCCCCACTCTTATACTGAACTTGTCTCCCAGGAAGATACCACACAACCACATCGCAGCAGCTCTGTCTTATGCTAAGATACAGTATTAGGTGATATGGCTAGCCTCAATGTACAGTACCAGTCAAAAGCTTGGACACACCTACTCATTAAAGGGTTTTTCTTTATTTKTACTATTTTCTACATTGTGGAATAATAGTGAAGACATCAACACTATGAAATAACACATATTTTGAGCTGTCAAACACTGTTTTTGGTTACTACATGAATGCAAATGTGTTATTTCATAGTTTGGATGTCTTTACTGTTATTCTACAATGTAGAAAATAGTACAAATAAAGAAAAACCCTGGAATGAGTARGTGTGTCCAAACTTTTGACTGGTACTGTAGGTATGGCAGGGCTATTGACTCCAATATGAATCCCTAAACAAACCCYGTGTATGATACTACTGGATAGGGGGCAGAGAAGGGATCACTGAGAGCATCAAACATTACAACCATCTCTGCAGCACTCCATCAATCAGGCCTTTATGGTAGTGTGGGCCAGACGGAAGCCACTCCTTAGTAAAAGGCACATGACAGCCCGCTTGGAGTTTGCCAAAAGGCACCATCCCTACGGTGAAGCATGGTGGTGGCAGCATCATGCTATGGGGGTGTTTTTCAGCGGCAGGGACTGGGAGACTAGTCAGGATCGAGGAAAAGATGAACGGAGCAAAGTACAGAGGGATCCTTGATGAAAACCTGCTCCAGAGGGCTCAGGACCTCAGACTGGGGYGAAGGTTCACCTTCCAACAGGACAACGACCCTAAGCACACAGCCAAGACAATGCAGGAGTGACTTCGGGACAAGTCTCTCAATGTCCTTGAGTGGCWCAGCAAGAGCCTGGACCTGAAACCCGATCGAACATCTCTGGAGAGCCGTGAAAATAGCTCTGGATACTTATGATGACGGAAAAAAACGAATGTGGAAAAAGTGAAGGGGTCTGAATACTTTCCGAATGCACTGTACTGTATGTCTCTAAATGGGTCTGTTCATGAGGTGCTTTAGAGCCATGTTTGACTGCACCAGTCCCACCCTATACTATAGACTAGTGCCTAGTCACTAGGGTACAGAGGAGTATCATAGAGAGAGTAAATGCTGTAGTCATCAGCTATGCTATGGGGCTTTCACCTCCGCTCCCATCCCGCCCCTCTCCCCCTCCATTGATCGGGAACTAAGCACTCTCTTTAATTGGGTGGATGGGGTTGATCGCCCGTGCGGACGGCAGGGGCCCTGAGGAGTATTGGAGCCGCGTGTGTGTGTGTGTGTGTGTGCGTGTGGAACCATTTGGCCTCTGTGCTACCATTGAATAAAGCTGGGGCCTCGAGGCTCTCAGAGCAATCACACATCACACACCCTGGCGGCCATAATGAAGTGAAGCTAGCCTCCCCCACTACCACGCCTGACAACGCTGAGCTGAGGCTGAGCTCACTGACTGACAACTGAGAGGAAACAACCAAAGTTCCCGCTTTCGTTCTCCCTCACTCTAACTGTCTTTCTGGAACTCTCTCTCTCTCCCCCTCTATCACTCTCTCTCTCTCAATCTCCCTCCTCTCTCGCTCTCAGTCCCTCTCCAAATCCCCGGCCCAACTTTACTGAAACCAACAGGTGAAGAAACTGTTGGCGAACTCTCCTGCTCAGTTTTAAGACTTATTATCTGAGCAAGGCGTTGTCATTCACCTTGTCAAGCTGCTCATTGAAACTCCACAAGAGAGCTCCCCTATAGGATAGGCTGATGTAACTTAACGCAAAAGCTCCTTTATAAGCTGGGAGACAGACAAGCTGCTACGCTATTTGTAGTGAGGTGCTGTCATTCCCTCGTGCGTTCGCCATCACTTTGAAGTGAGGTTGCTCTCATCTGCTGTCAATACGCAGAGGAGCTACAGTAGCTAGCTGCAGCACGTTGTTGCCATCACTAAGCAAGGAGACACTGTCGTTTTCCTCAGGAAGAGAAGGGACGTCTATAAGCTTTACGTTCAGCAGGAAGGTGTAGGAACCTGGATTAAGTGTCATTACACATGCAATTATTAGTGAGTGATGTTGATTAATTGTTCAGTGTCTGTGTGTGTGTGTATGTGTGTGTGTGTGTGTGTGTGTGTCCCAGAACATTATAAAAATAAGCCTTTCGTGAACTAACACTCGACTATTTTCCTTCTTACTAGTTCTGGCTTTGCTGATAGCTACGTTGAGGAAATATTTACTTACAATGACTGAGATATGTGGTTGTCCCACCTAGCTATTTTAATATGAATGCACTAACTGTAAGTCGCTCTGGATAAAAGCGTCTGCTAGATGACTCAAATGTAAATGTGTGTGTGTGTGTGTGTGTGCATTTGCTGTGTAAAACACGTTTGGGTTTGTGTGTGTGTGTGTGTGTCTGTCTGTCCTTACTTGTGGTGCAGCTGTGAAGCGTGCAGGTAAAGCTCCTTCCAGGCCAGGCAGCACTGAATGCAGTCGTTGAGGGTCTGCTTGCTGGACACCACATAGCCTTGAAAGATCCTGTCCAGGGAGATATCTCTGCAGCACAGCCGGATAATCTCATTACTCATCTGGAACAACAACAACACAGAAATGATCGACAACATCAACAACAGAGGCAAGACACCACATTACCAGTACGGCTTGTGTAATACATGAGTAGAAATGACTTAGGCCTTGAGTTATGTATGGAGCCTTGAGTTATCCTGATTACTAGACCTGACCAGGAGAAACTCAGGGCTTCCTATGTTACCATGATGTAGCCTCACCAGGAGAAAACTCAGGCTCCTAGTTACCATGATGTGGCCTCACCAGGAGAAACTCAGGCTCCTAGTTACCATGATGTAGCCTCACCAGGAGAAAACTCAGGGCTCCTAGTTACCATGATGTGGCCTCACCAGGAGAAAACTCAGGCTCCTAGTTACCACGATGTGGCCTCACCAGGAGAAACTCAGGCTCCTAGTTACCATGATGTAGCCTCACCAGGAGAAACTCAGGCTCCTAGTTACCATGATGTGGCTCACCAGGAGAAACTCAGGCTCCTAGTTATCATGATGTGGGCCTCACCAGGAGAAACTCAGGCTCCTAGTTACCATGATGGCCTCACCAGGAGAAACTCAGGCTCCTAGTTACCATGATGTAGCCTCACCAGGAGAACTCAGGCTCCTAGTTACCGATGATGTAGCCTTCACCAGGAGAAACTCAGGCTCCTAGTTACCATGATGTGGCTCACCAGGAGAAACTCAGGCTCCTAGTTACCATGATGTGGTCTCACCAGGAGAAACTCAGGCTCCTGAGTCCTCGACCAGCTGCATGATGTCCTCACCAGGAGAAACTCAGGCTCCTAGTTACCATGATGTGAGCCTCACCAGGAGAAACTCAGGCTCCTAGTTACCATGACATGTTGGCCTCACCAGGAGAAACTCAGGCTCCTATTACCATGATGTAGCCTCACCAGGAGAAACTCAGGGCTCCTAGTTACCATCATGTGGCCTCACCAGGAGAAACTCAGGGCTCCTAGTTGTAGACTAAAACAATTCCTGGTCAAGTCATTTGGCCAAGAAAAACACACAAAAAAGCTCATCTGTGGAATTCATCAAAATAATCTACAGATCCGCCCCCCTTCCCCTTCCCTCTCTCTCTTTCAACTCCAAGTCTCCAGTCCAAGTGTAACATGTTGTTCTCCTTGGAGTATGTATGATTTTTCATATTCATAACGCTAAAAAGCCAGGTTGAAGGCCCTGGTGTCCCCCTCCAGGGTTGGATCGCACCAGATGTATGCAGATCTACATCTGTTCTGTGCAGCCTGGCCGGCTCAGACTCTTGATGCAGGTGTGGTTTGTATTATTATACCACGCAGAGAGAGAGAGAGAGAGAAAAGGCCTATGCTTTAAAGGGGTAGTGTATAATTCCACCAGGAATTAATAATAATTCCACCTATTTAATGTGGTGTGCTTGGTGTCAGTCATCCATCGCTATGCTGTCTGTCACTGTAATGGGTGCGTGTTGGTGGCAGGGAAGTCAGGCGCAGGAGAATCGAACKTGGTATAAACGGAGTTGTTTAATCAGTGCTTCACAAAACTCCAAAACCAAAATGACAAAATAATAAAAAGTGGATACAAAACCCGTCTCGCACCAACAATAATACACAAACATACAATCAAACAAWCTCCGACAWGGACATGAGGGGAAACACAGGGTTAAATACACAACATGTAATTGATGGGATTGGAACCAGGTGTGAARGAAGACAAGACAAAACCAATGGAAAATKAAAAATGGATCAGTGATGGCTCGAAGGTCGGTGACGTCGACCGCCGAACACCRCCCGAACAAGGAGAGGRACCGACTTTGGCGGACGTCGTGACAGTCACACTCACATAAGCACTGGTAGGATATAGGGGAAGGGTTGGAGAGTGGGGTAGGGAGAGAAGAAACAGGAGCAGAAAAAGTGTGAAAGAGAGAGGAGGGAGAAGGGACAGGAGAGAAGAGAGAGGACAAGAGAGAAAAGAGAGAGGAAGAGAGAAACAGACACAGAGAACACAGAAAGAGAAAAGTTAGAGAGCGACAGAGAGAGAGAGAGAGAGGAAGAGAAAGACGAGAGGCGACAGAGAGAGAGAAAGAGAGAGAGCGGACAGAGAAGAAGAAGAGAGACAGAGAGAGCGGAAGAGAGAGTAAGAAGAACAGAACGAAAAGACGAAAGGAAGAGAGAGAGAACGAAGAAGAGGAGAGACAAGAGATGAGAGAGAGAGAGAAGAGAGAGAAGAGAGAGAGAGAGAGAGAGAGGGAAGGAGTTCAAAGGGAGGGATAATATTTGGGATGAATGTATATCAGTGGCGTATTGGAATGACAGCTCCCTTTCATTTCTCTGATCAGTGGTTTAATCCTGACAGAGGAACAGCGGGCTGGGAGTCTGAGCCGCCCTCCTTGTTGTGCTGTAGGTGTGTTGTGTGTGTGTGTGTATGTGTGTGTGTGTGTGTGTGTGCTTGTGTGTGTGTGTGTGTGTGTGTGTGTTGTGTGTGTGTGTGTGTTGTGTGTGGTGTTGCGTGTGCGTGTGTGTGTGTGTTCGAGTGCTCACGGCACCAGGAAAATGTGTTCTACAGGCTGATTACACCGCCAAGCAATGCCGCTTTTAATGAAGGAGGGGGAGAGAGAGAAAAACACCGGAAATTAAATTGATATGTAAATGACAGAAATGATCATTTGGCCTGAAGGTGGAGAGTGCTAGAGCATTAACCAGCTTATGAGTTAATAATGATTTTTTCCCCYCTTTGAGATAAAAAAAATGGAGAGAGAAAGAGAGAGGAGGAAGACGAAGAAAGGAGAAGACAACACACTGCCCAAATAAAGGAAACCCTTGAGTAAATGAGGGATACAAAGTATATTGAAAGCAGGGGCTTCCACACAGGTGTGGTTCCTGAGTTAATTAAGCAATTTCAATCCCGTCCTGCGTAGGCTCAACAGCGTTGTTTTGCTTCAATAGAGTGATCAGGGGCGTGCAACTTCCTTCCCAGAAAACACATTAGTGCAACACATTCGCCAGAAAATAGCTGAATTTTCATCAGATGACAACAGAAGTGCAACACTATTTGGCTGGCAGCCACACAAGTAAATGAGCTTACAATGAAAAAGCAAGGTCTTTTTTTTGCCAAAACAATGCATGGATATTATATTTCTAATGTTTATCGTAGAAATGTTTTGCTTGAAGATATACTTGCATCTTACTGGAGAAAAGTAGGCTACACTGAGAAAAGTAGCAGAGTAAAGTAGCTACCCCATCAGTCAGAGTGCTGTCTGCTGATAAGAATGCCTTTTGGTGAATTCTCATCCAAGCGGAGAATTGCAACTGAAGCACAAAATGTGTCTGATGCCGAGCAGAAATTACAATAAGAAGCATTTTAGATCTGCGTTTACAAAAACTCAGCAAGATATTAACGCGACCTCTGGTATAATAATGACCACTTGCCCATTATTTTGGCTACCGTGGCGAGAAGAAAAGATATTGTGACTTTGAAAGAGGGGCTCCACCAGGCACTGGTGCCACTAACTTTTTTTTGCAGCGTCACACAACAGAATACATTTGAGTCATCATCTTACATAGTCATTATCAAGTCATTCACAATGTTTTATTGATAAGTGTAGGGTGCTATAAAATCTGTGTTGTGGAGAACGCAGACAGAATCACTGAATCCAGACATTAAAATGGAATTCAACAATATTCAAAAATGTACTGAACTTATTAGTATTATATAAATACTGAGCAAAAATATAAACGCAACACGCAACAATTTCAAAGATTTGACTGAGTTACAGTTCATATAAGGAAATCAGTCAATTTAAATAAAATCATTAGGCCCTAATCTATGGATTTCACATGACTGGGCCTGGGAGGGTATAGGCCCAACCACTTTGCAGCCAGGCACACTCACTGGGGAGCCAGGCACAGCCAATCAGAATTCGTTTTTCCATACAAAAGGTCTTTATTACAGAAGAAAATACTCCCCAACACGTGGTCTGTGGTTGTGAGTCCGGTCGACGTACTGCCACATTCTCTAAAACGACATTGGAGGCAACTTATGGTAGAGAGAGAAACTAACATTACATGATCTGGCAACAGCTCTGGTGGACATTCCTGCAGTCAGCATACCAATTGCACACACCCTGAAAACATGAGACATCTGAGGCATTGTGTTGTGTGACAAAACTGCACATTTTAGACTGGCCTTTTATTGTCCCCAGCACAAGGTGCACCTACAGTATGTAATGATCATGCTGTTTAATCAGCTTCTTGATATGCCACACCTCTCAGGTGGATGGATTATCTTGGCAAAGGAGAAATGCTCCCTAACACGGATATAAACTAATTTGTGAACAAAATTTGAGAGAAATAAGCTTTTTGTGCSWWTGGAAAACTTCTGGGATTTTTTATTTCAGCTCATGAAACATGGGGCCAAGACTTTACATGATGCGTTTATATTTTGTTCAGTGTATATTCAAGAAAACACGAGAAATAAGATAGGAAGCAATATACAGGGTCAGTWTCAATACCAARTGTACAATGTGCAGGGATAATGGTGTATTTAAGGTAGATATGTACATATACGCGGGGATTAGGAGAAAGCCTTCYGGTAGATGGAAAGGTACCCAAAATCCTTCTTAATTAAATGTTAACTACAAAGTAGCCTATGCCTACCTGGCAGAATGATAACATGATTCTTTGCATCAATCCTKTTGAATTCAAAGGGTAACTACACCCATAAATCTTAATTTCTTCAATTTTTCCCAGACCTCAAAAGCGGTCTCCTGATGTGGTTTAAGCATTGTTGTGGACATACAACATCCAATTTGGTTGTTTTTCTATTAAAAAAGTGAGATTTTGAGAGAGAAAAAACAAACAAAAAATTGGGGGAAACTAAATGGAGAAAACAGAATCAGGAATACTTTTTTAACAAAATRTATAGGGCCTTAGAAGTACAATAGACTACTGAGAAGGTATTTAATAAATACTTTGCTACATCGCCCAAGCAGGAATGCGTGATYAAAATATATTTATATGCAACTTAATCCAKTGATTGTCATGAATTTTGGGTTGACAWTTAGGCTATTTCTTTTATWTTTTACTGTCAAAACAGGCCTCCAGAATTTTCCTTCATCTTTATGTGCACTAATAGTATATATAGGTCTAATTCAATTGGTGCTAATTCACCACCTGAGGAGATGGAAACTCAAAACACCAGATCGCTAACTCTAAATACACTACAAGACGAAAAATTTGTGGACACCTGCTCGTCAAAAATATAATTCCAAAATCATGGGCATTAATATGGAGTTGGTCCCCCCTTTGCTGCTATAACAGCCTCCACTCCTCTGGGAAGGCTTTCCACTAGATGTTGGAAGTTGGAACATTGCTGCGGGGACTTGCTTCCATTCAGCCACAATAGCATTAGTGAGGTCAGGCACTAATGTTGGGGGATTAGGCCTGTATCACATTCTGCGTTCCAWTTCATCCAAAAGGTGTTTGATGGGGTTGAGGTCAGGGCTCTGTGCAGGCCAGTCAAGTTCTTCCACACCGATCTCAACAAACCATTGTCATGCTGAAACAGGAAAGGGGCTTCCCCAAACTGTTGCCACAAGGTTGGAAGCACAGAATAGTCTTGAATGTCATTGTATACTGTAGCATTAAGATTTCTCTTCACTGGAACCTAGGGGCCATACCCCCGAACCATGAAAAACAGCCCCAGACCCTTATTCCTCCTCCACCAAACTTTACAGTTGGCACTATGCATTAGGGCAGGTAGCGTTCTCCTGGCATCCGCCAAACACTGATTTGTGTGTCGGACTGCCAGATGGCGAAGCGTGATTTATCACTGCAGATAAAGTGTTTCCAATGGCAAGGAGCTTTTCAGGCCTTCATGAGAGCCAGTTTCATCATAGCGCTTGATGGTTTTTGCGACTGCACTTTCAACGTTTTTGACATTTTACGGATTGACTGACCTTCATGTCTTAAAGTAAGGATGGACTGCCATTTCTCTTTGCTTAYTTGAGCTGTTCTTGMCAAATAATGGACTTGGTCTTTWACCAAATAGGGCTATCTTCTGTATAGTACCCCTACCTTGTCACAACACAACTGATTGGCTCACACGCATTAAGAAGGAAAGAAATTCCACAAATTAACTTYTAMCAAGGCACACCTGTTAATTGAAATGCATTCCAGGTGACTACCTCAYGAAGCTGGTTGAGAGAATGCCAAGAGTGTGCAAAGCTGTCATCAAGGCAAGAATCTCAAATATAAAATATATTTTGATATTACAAAAAGGAGGAGATACAAATCCCATTGGGCAATGAATGGAGAAATGCCACACCCAGCCAACTGTTGACCCATCGCATTCACGTTGTCATGCTGCGTCACACATGTTTTTAAATTGTTATATTGTTTTTTATTTCATCTTTATTTAACCAGGTAAGCCAGTTGAGAACAAGTTCTCATTTACAACTGCGACCTGGCCAAGATAAAGCAAATTTTTTTGTAAATGACATCGCCGAAGTCAAGAATCGGTAGGATAGTCTGTTTTACGAGGGTATGTTTGGCGGCATGAGTGAAGGAGACTTTGTTGCAATATAGGAAGGTTGCTAAGCTAATCGTCACGCAATCCCTTCTCAAAGTCAGTGTTCCAAAAGCTATACGATATTCCAAAGCTTTACGATATTACAGAGAACAAGTTAATTATCTCACATCTTGGAAAATATTTGCAATGCTGTACTTCTTGTTCACGAACTTCATGCTAATGTTCTGTTTTTGAGCTAGCGCCCAACTGAATCCCATTCACGCCTTGAAATAGAGCTCTCSTTGTTCCAGAATCACCCAGAATGCACCGCGCAGCCCATTGACGACTTATGGGCAATGTACACAATGTGCATTAATACGACTCTAATGTAGATTCCCATATCCTCAAAATGATCTCTGTAGGAAAGCAACGTTACTCTGCTCTCACTCTGGGCAGAGAAACCGTTCATAGCTCAGTGGCAGAGACGAACTGCAAGTTGACCTCGGTGAGTAAGACTCCTAAATTGATCGTGCATTTTGTTTAGGCGATTTTACAGCTAGCTAGCTACTTTGGTATTATTGTGTGTAGCTTTGTTGTCTAGCTAGCTAGCCAGCCAGCCCAGAGAGAGAGAGAGAGCATTGCATTTTTGATTTTTCTAATGTTTCTACCAACCAACCTTCTTATAAAAACAAAATGAAACATTRGTTCACAAAAAAACTAATTCTTCACATATTAGTGTTATTTAACACGATTTAACACTGTTAATCATAGGAATTAGTGGTTTCGGGGTGGATTATCCCTTTAATACTAAGAAAATGTCTGAATCCTATTCACTAGTGCATTAGTCGACCAGTGTCCATTGGGATGCATTGACTAGTTAACCATGAGCGTGTGTATATTCATCAATTACTGCTAGGTCCAAAATGATCATACTACTTCAGCTATTATTATATGGGGTTTATTATTTCGTTTTTATGTTTTTCTCTCTGGGCATTAGTGGAAACAGTRTCATACAGTCACAAGGCCATGGCCTCAGGGTCTGTGGGCTTGGGAAATGACATTAAACATTGTCGTGTTGTGTTCTCTCTCCAGCAGCACAAAGAAAAGCAAGAAATGAACACAATGGTTAGTGAGGCCCCTGCACAGGGAGGCAAGGGGGGGTGGTAAGGCGGACTTACACACACACACATGCACGCACAGGCGAATGTCCACACACACACATTAGATCTATACATACATGCACACAAACAAACACTGCTGCTACCATGAGTCAAATGGACTCTGATTAGAAATGATTAGCCAAAAACTAAAACACAACAGAAACCACATCAGACAGAGCTGGTTCTACTCCAGCATTCAGAAAGAGAAAAAACAGATTGAAACTTCATTTTTTTTTTTTTTGCTGAAATAAACACACGTAGTTTATTTTCTGTTATTTTACGCCATTGGAAGGAGAAAAGCCTCTCAACCATGAGACCAGTGAAAATGTAGTGAGAGTGGTGGTGGTGGTGGACACAGCAGTAGCAACACACACACACACACACACACACAGCTGGTGGTACAGGAATAACTTGGGGTCATTAGAGTTACATAAAACACAGTAATATTTTCTGCGTTCCTTCCCTGCCAACGACAACAGTGGCGGTTGAGGGTTGCTGAGCGGTTGCTGAGCGGAGGGAGCGGCGGTAGACGATCCGAGCCAAGTCTACGAACCAGCTAGTGTGATCCAGGTCATTGGTCACCAATGATGCCTTCATGATGCCTTCAAACTCCCGGCCTGCTCTACACAGAATGCCTTTATGCAGTAGTGCCACAGTGCACATACTGCAGCAGCAAAATGGTTGTAAAAACCATGGCTTTCCTTTCAGAGGGGTTTGGAGGAATAATAAAAAGGGCAGAGAAAAAGCCCCGTCGCGTAGTAAAAATCACAGAGGACTAGTGGAGAAAGAAGCCAAAAGGACATGTGGATGGACATAAAAGCACATCTGTGATGCTTGGAGCATGGGACCGCTTCAGTCCGTGTGAAGTTATCAGCATATTATATTATAATAAACAGAGAAAACCCTGCTAAAACAAACTGCTATTTAAAATAAGCACTAATTTCCCCCAAACATTATTGAACAGAAGGTCCACTGTAACTTCTTTGTAAGTAACACTAGTTACCTTCTTGCTGGTGGAAAAACCGTGACAACAGAACAGACTTGGGGTTGCATCTCTCTCTCGCTCTCTCTCTCGTGGAGAAGGAGAGAGATGGAGAGATGGAGGGAGAGACCCAGGCATTTTGTCTGAGGCTGCGGAGGTGTTGGATGAAGGCTGATCTGACCCGCGCGGATCAGGAAGAAGTGAGAGAGGGAGGGAGAGAGAGGGGCTCCTTTGAAACCTCCGTGGCTGGCGGGCCTTTGAGCTAGGTTATGTTTCTCCCCTCCCCACACCCCCACTAACCCCAAGGAAACAATTAGATCAAATGTTTTGTGCCAGTCAGTCTCTCTCCTTGATGTATTATCAAAGGGCCGGAGAGAGAGAAAAGGAGGGAGACGGAGGAAGGAAAAAAATGAACAAGAAAAGGAATACGGTCGGTGGGACAGCAACAAACGATTCCAGCGACGGGAGAGGGGAAGGTCAGGGCGTAATTATGAGAGGTTAAACGCTWTTCCCGGCTTCGCCTGTCTAGGAGATTGAAATAAAAATGGCGGGATAGTAAAACGAGTGTGGCCCTCTACTCGGCTAACATGGAAAGGGTGTCGTGGCTGTGATCTGTACATGTTCTCTCTCTCTCTCTTTCTCTGTTACTACAAGCTGATCCCTTCTCAGAGGAACAGAGGGGCAGTAGTGCGCTCTGATTGGAGTGCTGAGTAACATGAGAGAGGACCTGAGGGTCCAGCTGATTGGTTGGAAATATATTCTCAGAAGGAGCGGTAAATGGTTGGAGTTAGGACGGGATATGACTGGGTGAAGCAGGGTTAGGGTCAATTCCATTTCAATTCTTCAGTCAATTGATTCAAAAATCGTATTGATCCCAACCTTTCACTGGAGTGAATCTGACAGAGAGGAGGGTCCGTCCCAAACAATACAAAAACACAACGGTTACTCTACCTTTCTGAAGAGAGCGGTGAGTCTCTCGCGGGTGTTGTAGTAGACAGAGTTGACCCAGATGAGGCGGATGAGGTTGAGGATGTGGGCCAGCTTGGGAACCACCTCTCTGGGCTTGAGCTGAGCCATCTCCTCACATGGCTCCCTCAGCAGGGACAGGAAGGACAGGTTGGACTGGGCTTGGAGAGAGCCATCCTAGAAACACAGACATGGCGTCTCAAATGACACCCTATTCACTACGTAGTGCGCTACTTTCAACCAGAGCCCTAGTAGGGAGTGGAGAGGTAGGACTTGGAAAGAGGGTATTGGTTTGAGGTGAACTTTGGTGAGCTGAACTCAATTTCAATGACTTATGAATAGACTAATCTACAGTGTCTGAATTCAGAATTCTTGCATAATCAGGAAATATCCCATCTCTGCTCTATGCATGCTAGCCTGGTCCCAGATCTGTTTGTACTGTCTTGCCAACTCCTATGGTCTCTGTCACACCAGGAGTTGGCAAGACAGCACAAACACTGGGACCAGGCTATCTGTACGCTTTCTCTCCTGTGTGTGTGTGTGTGTGTGTGTGTGTGTGTGTGTATCTGCTTGGCACCTGGATCTGCTTGGCCAGCTTGCAGAAGGGGGGTACGTAGGAGGACTTGGAGAGCTGCAGTGTGGTCAGGACGTGACGGACCCCGGGCTTCTGCAACTGCTGGCTGATCCCAGAGAGGTCGGCACAGCGACTCCTCCAGAAGGAGATCTCCTCCAGGGGTCCAGAGCTGTCCCCCGTCTCCACCGTCTCCTGAGCATTCAGCACCTCCTTGATCTGACGGGTCCAGTGGATCATCACCACTGGGGAGGGGAGGAGAGGGGATGGGGACAGAGGGGAGGAAAGGAGCAGAGAAGGGACGGAGAAAGGAGAGGGAGCGGACAGAAGACGGCAGGGCAGTTGGGTTAGATGAGGGTGAGGATAACAGAGGCAGGTACATTAGGAGTAACATGAATTGGAAAGTGAAAATGTTGTGATATTTATGACAATACGCCGCCGCCAGCTTCACACACACACACACACACACACCCTCCCCCGCCCCAGGCTTACTCTCCAGTCTCTGCACCAGCTCCTTGTCCTTGCTGGCCACCTCCGGGCTATGCTGCAGGGCCTCCATAGGGATATAAAGCACTGTGTTGCCCACCAGCTTGAACCTGGTGTCTGCACACACACACACGCACACACACACGCGCACGCACACGCACACACACACACAAACATTAATATACGAAACGCCATCTAATCATATTACGGTGTTGACAACAATGCAGATCAAGCATTCGGAAGCGTTCGTATATTCCAAGAAATACAACCATTTTAAATGGACTTCCTAGAAAACGCCTGGCGTTGTATATCTCCAGAATAGAGTGTTAAGGACAACGAAGGTAGCTAATGGTTCAACACTGTAACGTGTTCCCCTCCGTCACGTAGACGACGCTCAAATATCTAGCACATCGACACGAACCAGGGCAAACCAACGTTCACTACTTCTACTGTAGCCCACCGAGTAGAAGTTAGCAGTTCCCCGCATCTCTCACCCTGCACCTCAAACATGTCCCACCACTTGAGCGCGAAATGCAGGAGTGAAAGGTTGACCAAAAACAACTACAATGCAGAGAAACATGAAAGAAAAATGGTTTGAATGAACGAACAACTGGTTGGTGGGTCCAGAGTGCATTGGCCTGATAAATGAAGAGATGAAAGAGAACAGGGTCGGAGTATCAGTGCGAACCAGAGACTCTGGCTGTACTGCCTCTTGACTGGGAGGATAGTTAGGAGACACACACACACACACACACACACACACACACACACACACAGACACACACACAGAGCAAGACTGGAAGCACAACAGAGAGATGCTCTGGCCTTTACGGGAAGAGTAAGAACACAAAAACAGAAGGAGAAATAATGAGACAACTCAGAGCAGCGAAGGTGAACAAAACCGCTAAAGAGCAATGTTGTTTTGGGTGTGTGTGTTTTGGGTGTGTGTGTTTTGGGTGTGTGTGTTACGGGTGTGTGTGTTGTGTGTGTGTGTGTCTGCTTGAATCCATGTGTGTGTCTGATTGGGAACCTTTCGTGGATAAGTACCTATACATGTCTGTGTATAGATATAGATGTTGTTGTGCTTTGTGTATTTCTATGTATCCAGTTAGTTGACCTTTGGCAGACGGGAGTGAATGGATGAAGACACAGAGGACGAGGTAAAGCTTTGCCTTCTGGACAAATGCATCTGCTTCCTGATTGCTAGTGCGGCGTGCCAGGCGTGGGTGAAACTTGTAGACCAGAGGCCATATTACCTGGGCTGTCCTCGCCTCTCACCTCAATTACATATTTATGTAGTACATGTATTAAAGGCATCATCTGCAGTCACAGTGGTTGCATAGGTCGCGTCTCAAATGGCACCATATTCCCTATGTCGTGCACTGCTTTTGACCAGTGCCATTGGGATCTGTTGAAAAGTAGTGCACTATATATGGAATCGGGTGCCAATGAGACGAACACAATTATTTGTTTGGCTCAGTAAGTTTTACATGTCGATATCTCGTAACAAGGAGAATGTTGTTGAGTTTACCCTGGAGGAATGGTATCCTTGAAATGTTTCATTTTTTCTTAGGTAATTGACTGAATATGATCCATAAAATTAGTTAGGGGGAAGAGAGAAAAAAACAAAGAATGAAAGTACTACTGTCAGAATTTAATATTGCCCAAACCGTTGGCTGATTATCCCACGAGTCTGACTGAGCTGCTGCTTCAGGTGAAGAGTGTGTGTGTGTGTGTGTGTGTGTGGTGTGGTGTGTTGTGTGTGTTGTGTGTCGTGTTGTGTGTGTGTGTGTGGGGTCCCAGAGTACAGTGTGATGTACGTGTGTGACTCTGACTGCACTGCGTGACTACACTTTTACTCAGAACCTTGACCATTTTACTCAGAAGAAGAATAAGGCACCAATAACACAATAAGACTCTATAGGCTGCTACAACACATGAAAGAACAACTAAATCAACCGTGAAGCATGAAACAGATCAATGTTTTGCTGTCAAAGCAGTCGTTTTGTCAAAGGGAAAAATGGAGTGTAATCTTCATTGTTGTTGAGGTTCTCTCTCAGAATTTTTTTTGTTTTATTTTAGGTCTGAGCTGGTCACTTTTTAGATACATTAGTGCAAAGAGGCTGCTCATGGGACCTCATGGGGAGAGAGAGGGGGATGAAATAGACAGAAGTGGAGGTGAAAGAGAGGGGTTACAATAAATGAGAGAAAGCCGGACTCCTGTGAGCTGGGGAGGAAGAAGCGCGGGTACTGGTGTGAAACTCTGGGCCGGCGCTGTGGTAAGTGCGCGCACGTGGTGGCGCTGTGACGACTCGAGGAGCCACCTGTGACTTAGCAGCACCTACCTGTGAGGTTTGTGAGGAAGCGATGCATGTGGGCGGAGTAGTTGTTCTTGATGCTCTCGGGCCAGGCGGTGCTGAGGGTGACCTGGGGGGCGTGCACTCCGTTCATCATCCTCAGCAGGCTCTCGGTGGCRTTGCCCCRCACCGTACCAAACTGCACCGYGCTCTCAAACGTCTCCTCGAGGATCAGACCACCATCAGAGCGGACGAAGAAGGCCAGCTGGTCTACCACCTGTAAGGAGGGGGGAGAGGGGAGGAGAGGAGCACCAGACAATGGTTGGAAGAAAGAAGAGGGGGTGTGGAGAGGCAGGAAACACAAGTGGGTTATAAGTTTGAACACATTAGCGAAAGATGTAAAAATACATAATTCAATTCTGCATTCTCTCATTCTCCTTTGTGTTAGGAGGAGGAAACTAACTGGTGTAGTGGCGCCTGAAAACGTAGACATTTTTCTTCTCTTTTAGACGGTGCTTGGTATTCAGGGACGTCATTATCTCAATCTACAAAGCTCCAATCATTTGTAATAATAATAATGCACTGACGGTGAAATACGAGGAAGGCGCTCAAGGAAGAATCTCTACCTTGTTCTAACTGTGTGTGTGAACAGGGCTRGGGCTGGGGCAGTAGCTACCCGAGATCTCTACTTAAGGATATCTACTTTGGGGCAAATCCTAACATTCATTCAACKAAAGTCTCCTATTGACATCAATGTATGGCGAAGTGGAAATTCGACTCAAGTGAAGGTTATGATTTGACCCAATATGAGCGGTTATCGAGGCTGTACCTGAGATGGCATGGCGTACTCCACCCGGAGGCCATCGTAGGGGTCTGGGTAGACCACTAGGGTCCTGTTGGAGCTGTCCAGKATGAACTTATCCAGGGCTTTCTCGTTCTCCTCTGACCAAGGCAGCTTAGACATGCCAGTCAGAGCCACGCGGTTTTTAAACAGYGTCCTCTGGAGAGGAAAAAAAGGGAAAGGTGAAAAACTTAAAACAAGAAAACAATCAATCAATCAATCAAATGTATTCATAAAGCCCATTTTACAACAACAGTTGTCACAGAGGTTCTCACTAATGTCACTGAGTAGCAACATACCYCTCCACCATCCGGTCTTCCTCAACATGCAATTCCAAACCCCCAGAAGCTTTTTCAATAATAACAACACACAGTATMATTTCTTTATGGAGAGGACAGAGGAGAAACAGCTAGCCTACCCCCAAAATCTGTTATTAGTACCCAAATATGTCATGGTCATATTACCATGCGGATAGATACAGGGCTGTGGTGCTCTGCTGTCTTGTAATGTAGAATATGTTAGCAGGCAGACTGTGTAGCGGATGGGAGTTAGATCACTAACACTGTAGCTACACCACCCCCGCCCCCTACGCTCCACAGCTGCTGCCATCTTCCACAGGGCTACGGTCACTGCATGGAAATGCCATCTCTGTGTGTGTGGGTGGGTGTGTGTTCAGAGTGGTAATTAATGATATTAATTCAATTGATGAGAGAGACAGTGACTGTGCAGGTTCACTGACCAGCTGCTCACAAATCACCTCCTCTTGTTCCCCACAATTATACCATTGTGTCCAATAGACTGAAACTGTCTTTTGACGTTTTGTAGTGTGTGTGTGTGTGTGTGTGTGTGTGTGTGTGTGTGTGTGCGTGTGCGTGTGTGTGTGTGTGCTAATCTGCAATGGAAACACGGTGTAATTTAATACCATCGTGTGTAAGTCTTCTGATGCTACATTGTATTTGACAATCAATTCATTACTGTTGACAGGACATTGGCTATAGGGGGATACAGTATCATGATGGATTTACCAGGCCCACGGTGTACGTGTCCACTTCTTCTACGGTCACAGCCGTTCCTTGGCTGCTTTCCTCTTGAATCTCCTCTGTGCGTCACACACACAGGCAAACACACGCACGCGCAATACACACACACACACACACACACAACACATTTCAATAAGGATATGTAATTGCTGCGACAGGCCGACTCACGATTTTCATAACTACATCTTATTTTCTGTATTGTCAAGATAATCTCTGCTATTTTCTTTTCTGTCATTCTGGGGGGTGCAGTCATTACTTTCCGCAGTCTTTCTCTTTTATTTAACCTTTAATTGACTACGAGTTCAATGCCGATAAACGTCTGCTCCTGTAATAACTTCATGACATAATTTAGACATTTCGGATAAAAGTATCTGTTGCAAAATCTATTTTATGCCTTGTCATTTGAATAACCTTTTGGCAACCGAATCAATGAGTGTAAAAAATAGCTAATTGAGTCATTTGGATCGTTTGAGCAGTGAAGACAACAAGCTGCATGGTTGCATGGTTCCTGATGACATGTTCAGCAGGGCACAACCTTCTCAGGTAGAAATACATTATGGAGAACGGACTGACATGACAGATCGCGTATGCTTCCAGATGACGTGGAGAAAAGGAATCATTTCCTGCTGTTGTTGTCTCATGTCACTCCTCCATCAACCAAACTGCCTTGCAGGACGTGGAACTCATATTCACGTTGAAATATTGAGCGCCCGCCATTCAAATAATGTAAACAAATGTTTAATTTTTTTATATGTCACTGCACTTTCATATGACTCTCAGTGAAACTGGCAGAACAACTAGCTAAAAATCTTATTTTTTTTAACGTGTGACAGTGTTTAAATAGTGAGGGGGGGGGGGGAAACGGTTGCTATTTCCTGCACAAATTCTGTGCAAGGACATTGGTTGCCAGTGCAGTGACTTGATCAGCTGTGTAGCTAACTGTTGTTTTAATGTCAATGGTTGTTGCTAGCTAGCTTACTGACGCAGCCGGCTAGCTCGTTCTTCACTGACATGAAAAGCATGCTTAGCCTGTTTAAACTACCCTGAAGTTGTAGACATGCAGCTCCACAATTAAGAGGAACTGACTGTTATCTTAAAGCATTTTTTCAGTCAAAGATGATTTCAGTGASTGGCTCAGYTGTTGCTGGACACATTTATGCTAGCCTTTGTGCCCATAGTCAAATTTCAAAAATAATCCTGAGCTAGATGTAAAATGGGCCGACTTCTTCACCAAAAAACATCGGCATTATTGACAGATGTTTTGTTTTAGCTTAGATTCATTTAGACTGTTTTGAGGCAGAAATGGGGTTCAGCAACAGACGATGTGGCCTAGGTAATATTTGTGAACGTTAGACAGCCCATTGTAGCCGGACTACTCTTCATCTATCCCACTGTCCGTTGCGAGAAACGAGACAGATCAGTGCAGGCGGAATGGACACGCTGTCTGATGTAAGACAATGGCAAGCTGCTCTATACGCAATACAATATTTCTACGTGCAACGTTTATAGCGTTGATCGCACCCACCTGAACATGAGCCTGGTTGCGTGACATGCTAGACTAGTTAGTATATAGAGTCCAGGTTTGGTTATGTTAKCCTGGTCTACGATCTCTTTGTGTAATCCTGCCAACTCTATTGCTGTCCTTCTCAAGGCAAACATGTTCGGTATGACAATGAGGAACTTAACGTAGCAGGCGTTTCTTTCTTTCTGATCATGACGATATATATTTTTTTGTTGTAAGGGATGTTCTCTTCTGCACTGTTCAACCAATCCAGTAAATGTGGAGGAGGAGTTAAGAGTGTCACCGTATTAAAGTCCAAAAGCGGACATCGCATCACAGGCTCTCTTTCCATTTCCCCTAAACRCCGGATGCATCCTGTTGTTCCGACCCAGCAGAGGGTGGACAATGAGTGACAAGGAGTTGGCACGATAACACAAACAGACTTCCTGGCACTCAGGTTTGGTTATGTCTCCTCTAGGCCTTTACCTCCAGGCTGCGTCTCCTTGTCTTCAGGCAGGCTCTCCTCGGGAGCAGGCGTGATGCTCTGGTTCTTGGCCTTTTTGCTCTTACCAGAGCTGGAGCGCTTGGACTTGCCCGAGGACTTGCCCGAGCGGGGCGTCTCTGGGTCCGCCATGGCCAACGAACCAGCCGCTGATGTTTGTCGTCAGCTGTAGAGGAGAGGAGAATAAAAAAAGAAAGATATACTGATACACTGACTCAGTAAAGGTGAATAAACRGAGCCTTTAAGTCCCCTCCATAGGAAACCCTACTCCCTCTGAGTCAGAGGGGTTGGGTTAAATGTGGAAGACACATTTCAGTTGAATACATTCAGTTGGACAACTGACTAGGTATCCCCCTTTCCCTAGGACAATCTGGTGGTCCAGCCAAGGGAGTAAATGCTTGCAAATTTGTGTGAGACAGACAGTCCTGCTGTCTGGAGGAAACATCTGAGACAAAAGTAATAAACTCAAAACGGCAACAGGTTCATGAACTATTTATCTATCTGGGGCTGATATCCCCTCTCTGGTTTAGCCAGCCACCTCACTTGTCAAAGCTGGCAGGGTGACCATGTCTTTATTAAAACTTTGATTAMGTTCCCAAGTTGTCCGTTTCTAAGGGCTGTAGCTATGTAATAAAAGAGACAGGTTATTGAGGAAAGAAGAGAAAGGGAGTAATAAAAAGAAAGTTAGCAGAAAACCCTTTGAAATACACCCTCCCTTTAGATGTGAAATGGGAGGGAGCAGGTAAAGTTGACAGTGATCAATAACATTAATATAGACTGAGTCTGCTTCTGGCAGAGATGAACGAACTGTTAGGGATACAGTACTGGGATTTAATGTCAAACAGTGGACGGTTATTGCAGAGGAAAGCCACCAAGAATTGTCCCAGTTGGAGTTAACGAGTGTCAGTCAAGTGAGCATAAAAAATGCTTAGCTACTGTATATTGAACATACTGTAGCTAGCTAATGTAACTTGATACACATTTCTTTCTTTATAAGCTCGTCATTATTTTATTGCAGGATGGGTTTGCCTCTGAAGGCATGATAAATCCATAATTTCCTTTCCAAAATTGTACATTTCTATATTGAGTAGAATTACTTTTCAGCATTTCACTAGCTAGCTGCAGACCAAATAGAGTTAGCTAACAACGGTAACGGTAGCTACAGTAACGTCGCTAGCTACTTGACAACCACCTTACCTTCCGTCAGGTAATAACTGTCTGCAACTCCACGTGTTTAATGATTTACCTAGCTATAACACCTACACCAATACTGTTCATTCTTACATGCTCTAAAACCACTAGATACGAAATGGCGTGATAAAATAGTTTTGAAGTAAACTGGCTAGACAACTTTATCGGTTTCTTCGATGGTTGTTGTCTCCACTCTCCGGCTTTGTAGAGGCGCGCTTGTAGACACGTCTCCATAGAAACGGCACACGAGAGGGGGTTGCTTTGCACGTGTTCCACATGCTCGTACCCGTTCTTGTTGCAGTCGCACCTCACGAGAAGACAAGCCCTCTACACTGATGGGATGTGAGCTTTCATGTCCCAATTTGCTGATAACGAATGATTTCCAATTGATTGTACGGTAACGTTATCAGTATGTTATCTCGTCATCATGATAATTAGGCTACCCCATTCTGATGCAGATGTAGGAAAGGTTCGTGGAAAAAAATATGCGCGTACAAATTCAGATAAATAGCCATTAGAAATACCATATCACATTGATTTCATTATCAAACAGCACAGTGAGAAATCYGGCAGGTGTGGCAGAGAATAATTACTGAGTGAGCATGCCATGTTTGAGTGAATACAACCAACTGTCACTACACATTTTACAAAATCACGGTAGGCCAACCAAGTGAATGCTAATTTTAAAATTGATCAGCATTAGATGTGTCACTTTCTGTAGCGAAAGTGACACATGACATTCCTGTTGATAAAAACAATACATATTATGCTTTGAAAGAGAATCTGACTCACTGCAGGGAGAGTYCCTGGGATGCCAAGGCTTAGCCATTGAAACATTTTGATTTATGAATGTTAAACTGGACTGGACATATCCAATGTAAACATTGCTAACTGGGAMAAATCAAGGCCATGGGGGCATCTACTCATTTAAATATAACAAAATACATCCTTACTGTAGTAGGCCTATTCACTGTCTGAACTCCTCTGTTGCTCTCCTCCAATGTATCAATCATGTAAGGATGGAGTGGCATATTGGATAGGGAAAAATAAACTGTAGGCCTACCCAAAGAACCCTCTCAAATGTCAACATGTAATTCCTAAGAGGATGAAACAAGTTTGAAACACATTTTTCCAGTCTAACAAATCTGACTTTCACTTTTCACCATTTTCCACATCTCAAGTTTTTAAAATGGACAAGGCGAAAATGGACAGGCACCAGTAAGATTCCTTTCGATTCGTTGACCCTTGAGGATCACACAGCCATAGTGAGCCACTTGCTTTTTACACGAAAGGGTAAGTACCACGTCTGGGATTCCTCTAGACTCTGAGAGACGGAGAGTGCACTCCTTCAACCCTTTCTTGTGCATCAGGAAATGGGCCCAGGCAGCTCAAAGCTGAACCTTGACAAAAAGCAGCAGGGGAGTTGAAGTTCATGGCCCGCTATTTCTATTTTTTATTTATTAAAAAATATATATATTAAATTTTAAATTCCCTAAACCCCTTCATATGTTATGTTGGAAGCTTTTGCCTGTGATAATGTCACTCAACCCCATAACGCATTCAACTCAAATACTTTTCTATTCTACGCACAGATAGTCTGATATCTAGAAACACGGCTGTGCTCTGTGGCCTCTCTCAGAGAGAGAGAGAGAGAGTTAACTGTTCAGTCTTTCTATGCTGTSTTGGAAACATCTACACAAACATACATTTTCTTGAAGGTGCAATGCATCTATTGATTAATCGTGCTGTAGCTCTAGCACCAGAGGAAATGGAGGAATACAGTCTCAAGACACGTCAAAAGAAACAGAATGATACAGCTGTACATTTAAAACACATTTAGAGCTGTGTCGGTATTTGACTCAATGTGCCTTGAGATTTGACTGCATCTCAGAAGGTAACTAAATACACTATTTTGCGAGGTCATATTCCTCACAGTCTGTGTGTGTGTGTTTGTGTGTGTGGGGCTAGGTTGGTTGGTGCAACTGCTCTCTGCTAGCTGCTTTTGAGCAGAACGTGAAGTTGAGTCAGCAAGAGGGCTGATGCAGGAGTGAGCAGGACTGATGTACACACACACACACACACACACACAACAGCCCGCAGGCTCATCAGCCTCCTGTCAATGGAGCCTTGTGTTTACTCAGCCACTGCTCTTTATACCTTATACTGTACATTACTACTGCAGTGAGGCTTAGTCAGCCCACACACAGCCAGAACAACAGCAAACTGTTATATAAGAGATAAACAAAAATGGGTTTGTTTACCTGTGTTCCTGTTAGACTATGGTTTGATTTAGGGCCGAGTTTTTCCTGGCCATGTGATCTGAGACTGATCAAGGTAAACTCTGGGTGCTGGCCCTGGGTCAAGCGGCCAGGAGAAACTCTGGGACCTGGGTCACGCGGTCAGGAGAAACTCTGGGCCCTGGGTCACGTGGTCAGGAGAAAAACTCTGGGCGCTAGCCCTGGGTCACGCGGTCAGGAGAAACTCTGGGCCCTAAATCTTGACTGTGCAGCCCTGTACTTCGGAATTAGTAGCTTAGCAAAGCAGTAGTAGTGCTGTGTTACAATATCAGATACTTCACAAATGTGCATTAGCAGGCCACAGGATGGTTTCTGAGCAGCATATTACATGACCCCCTAACAGGACAGATGTTTCTACCCATTTTCACGTTTACCCCCCAAGAAACTGAAACATATTTCCATTTTGGTCACAAACATTGCAGGCCCTCCAGAAGTAATAATGCCGTCTTGGATGTCTGTGTGACTAGCAAAGCACTAAGGCATCCATTGGAATCAGCAGAAAACGAGAGGCTAAAACGTTTTAATAAAACAYACCTACACACA
This sequence comes from Salvelinus sp. IW2-2015, assembly GCF_002910315.2. Classification (NCBI taxonomy): domain Eukaryota; kingdom Metazoa; phylum Chordata; class Actinopteri; order Salmoniformes; family Salmonidae; genus Salvelinus; species Salvelinus sp. IW2-2015. Next base: position 184,614 of record NW_019942831.1, read on the forward strand.
GAGACACATTCTGTTTTAAGATGAATGGCAAGGAGAGAGTCCTTTCCCCCCCATTCGTTCGTTCTATTTCTCAATAATTCATTTTTGTCAAGATGAAAAGAAGGACGTATTTCCCTTTGCTTGTTTTGGAGCCTTTGGGACGGGAAGTTTGTTGGGTAAGTGTAGCAGCCATAGAGAGCCAAGGGGGCTAAGGGTCCTTCTAGGCCCTCATTATCAGTTTGCAATTTGTCTAGACTCAAAGCTCACTATCTTGATGTGTGTTCTAGCCTCTAAAGCTAGTTTCATAGACCTCTGAAGCTCCAGACTAGCCAATCTAGTTTAGTGTGAGGATGATTCATTAGATTTTTTTTTTTAACGCAGCACTCTGTCTATATCACTGCTGCCTGCTGTCAACAGTTGTTGTTGTCTCAACTCAATTGGCAACAATTGCCTATGTGCCCTCAATTAACTGCTCTATCAGTGCTAAATGCAGGTGTGGGGATTGAGAAATGCAACGCAAAATTGAAAAATAACAGATTTGTTGACATGGAAAATGAGGAGCTGTCTCGCTGAAGCGTTGGGGGATGAAAGGCTAACAATATGCAGTGCAGCAATGTTTCATGCTATAAAAAAAAAACGAAAAACGGCCCACTCAATTGCATGCAACATAGCCATCTCTTAGCAGTTGATAGTTTTCCTTCACACACACCCTGCACTATTGTGATACATCGAAAAGAAATACGAATTCATATAACACTGACGTTGACATCAATAGTCCATAATAAAATGAGCTACATTAAAGTTAACTGGTTGGTCTCCAGAGATTGGTTACAACTTTGTGACACAATGCTAAATCCCTGGCCTCCATTGGTCCCGATGGAATTAAAAGGTTAAAAGGTTCCTGGTCCCACTGTGTTGTTGACAGCAGTTCTGGCTCATTAGAGACATTAACATTAAGCCAGGCCCATCAATAACCACTTGGCTGAGCGATCACTCTTCTCAGAACACACAAGGACACACACACACACACACACACACACAGGAGCACACAATCATATCTATCACACACTGACACACAACAATCGTTCCTCCAGTAGACGCCCAGGGGACCAGGGGAGGGGGTGCCTCTAGCCAGCTTATCTGGCCCACAGAGAGCACCCTTCATCTGCCCGCCACGCCACCTGGTCTGCCTACCTCCGCCTGTCTCCTGGAATGACTCAGGGTGTTTCAGTGTCTCCGTCTGTGATTGTTAGAGTCCTGTTGTTGTTAAAGTCTGTCAACTGGTGCCGGATCGGTTTGTCAGAATGTCAGCTTGTTTGTCAGTTTGTTACTGTGGACTCTCTCACCAGTGACAAGAGAGGACCAAGTGTGTGTGTGTGTGTTGTGTGTGTGTGTGTGTTGTGTGTGTGTGTGTGTGTGTGTGTGTGTGTGTGTGTGTGTGTGTGGTGTGTGTGTGTGTGTGTGTGTGTGTGTGTGTGTGTGCCTCTGTCTGTCTGTCTGTCTGTCTGTCTGTCTGTGTGTACCAGTCTCTCTGACTTAGTATTTTCAGGTATTCTGTTCCATTACTATCATTCATGTGTGCCGTAAGAGGGGGTGTTATTCGTCAGTGTAAAGACGTGACAGCCAGCTAGTCGCAGCCTGATAATGTGTCACAGTGAGTGGCAGTGCCAGTCTCAATGGGCCAGTCAGTCAGCCTACAAAACACAATGTCTAACTGTCTGATAGTCGGCTGGGTTTTGTGAATGTGTGTCAGAGAGAGAGCCGAGAGAGAGAGAGAGAGAGAGAGAGAGAGAGGGGCAGATTGTCAGTCCCAACTGCAACAGCATGTGTGTCTGTGAGTGCAGCGAGAGAAAGAGATTCTGAGTCTGAGGGGCCAATAATTGTCATGTAGTCTCCGGAGGTCCCACTACAGCTCATCATGCAGGGCGGGCCCCCAAGCCTGGTCCAGGGCCCCCATCAGTAGCAGGGCCCCTGTAGTGTTGTCCCTCACCAGGACCATGAGGGAGTGGTCGGCGTAGAACAGCTTGGGCTTCTCCACCTTCTCGTCCCCCAGTTCGGTCGCTCCCTCCCCAGCCTCAGAGCCCAGCTCCAGGGAGGCCCAGTGAAGGACAGCCCCTAGATGGAGCCCTTTCCCCTCTCTATGGCCCTAGGCCACAGAGGCCCCAGAGAAATCAGCGGCCTTCTGGTCCCAGGCTTCGGTCAGGCCCAGTGTAGACAGCTGTTTCTGTGTTCAACATAAACCAGAGAGAAAGACAATCAGTACTTTGGACATGGACTGACACAAAACTCAATTAAATTCCCCAACTACAACCTCCTAACTCTCCTCGAGAACATGTCCCGCGTCAGGAGACACCATCTCAGGGCGTCTGCTTCCCTCGCTGCTTAATTATGCAAGCAAAGTCCAAACAATGTGGAGTGGAAGCAGATTTAAAAATGTCATGATGCAATGACATACGGCGAGCGAGGAAAAGAAACCCTGCCATCTTCCAAAGTCGCAAATCGTCAAAACAAATATAAACAAAACAAACAAAATGTACAGTCTATCAAAACCAAAATATTTTCTCCCAAATTCAATCAAACGCTGACGGATGACCTTGTTGCGACGTGTCGGTACAAACGCGATGTCTGGAGCTGCCGTGTGTGTGTATCGTAGAGGCGGGCAGGGAAGTGTCCCATGAATAATGTACGAAKGATGGTTCTATGACTCGTGACCTCACCATGCAGCCACCTCCTTTGTTGTGCCTTTCATATGAATTCCAACAGGAAGATGCAGCATCGTCACGGTGACAGCTAGTTTTTACTTCCACACGCAGAACAGAGGACCACTCACACGCCATATGACAGGCTACCACAGAGGGTAGCAGGGGGAGGGAGGGTAGGTCGAGGGGAGGCAGAGGTGCGTAGGGGGGAGAAAGAGGGCAGGGAGGGGGTACAACCCGAGGGAGGTCGAGGGCGAGGACGGAGAAGTGAGTGAGGATGCTGTTTTCGTGCATTCTGGGTAGCCTGTTGTGAACACGACCACCTTTGCTGAAAATGATTCGCAATCTAATCTTTTCCCATCTGACAGTTCACTATACGAACCACAGACAATTTGATATTATTCACATAAAGCAAAACATTTATACCAGACTTTTAGCAGTTAGGTTTTGAAAGTGATTTTCATGCCTCCATGAGACTCAATAGAAAGGAGACTGTTCTATAGAAAGTAGACGTAGCAGTAAGAGAGGGCTAGTTATTCATAGGACAGGGACCTTGTCAGTTTGTGTCACCTGCTTTAACGTGGACAACTGGATCCACTGCTTCCATTTAACACGATGCGTGTCCCTGTTCTGTTCCCCCCCTCCTGTGCTCTCACGGCCTGTCCACACACACGTACACACACACAGACGCACACACACYTCCCAATCTGTCTGCTTGAGGTCATGGTCAACATGCCCTTGAGACGGACAGTGAGAGAGTCCCTGTTTTTCTGCTCACCACCCCCTGCTCTCTAATGCACTTCTATTGTCCTCATCTATTATTCGTCCCTTCTTCTCCTCTCTTCCGCCCTCCACCACTTCATCACTGTCTCTCGCCGCCGCTCTGCCACCTCTGTGGCATCCACATCCCTCATCCACATCCCTCATCTGCCCCTCCTGCCTCTATTTTATCCTGCTCTGTCTTGCTCCCTCCATTTGTCACTCACTCTTTTTCCCTTTCTTAGGTCATCCTTTTCTTTTTGGACGTTCGCTCCCTTGTTTACATCGCTCTCCCTCCCTCTCTTTCGCCATCGGCAATCATTCCAAGGTTCTCTGGTGCCTTATCTTCCAGTTAACAGAAATAGACTTAAAACTAGTGAATAACCACACTTCTAGGAAGACAAATGTTCTACACACCACGGTTAACAGCCTGAAGAAAGGGAGAATTCTCCTAGACGTATCCCAGATCTGTTTGTACTGTCTTGCCTACTCCTATGGTTATTGTCACCCATTGGCAATACAGATTTAGGATCAGGTTACCTCTCCTCCTGCTCCTTAAATAACTGCATGTAAAGTTCTCTCTTTTAAGAGGAGGATGTCAGTTAGTCCCTGTTGGCCTGACCGTAAACAGCCTGTTTCCACGGCAGCAGCTAACATGGGCACCGTGTCTCACCACTGTCGTACTGACACCAGAAATTACAGTCACACAGTGACATTAGCAGGCAACTTCATGTGACTCCCATATAAATAGACCACCMCTTTCTCTTGTCTCTTCATCTCTCCCTCCCTCCCTCATCAACCGCTCCCTCCATCCAGCGGAGAGCCTAAGCTCATTCCGGTGGAAGACAAAAGCTCAGAGGGGCTCTGTCTGTTGTTAATGTTTAAACTGTAAGCGTGGCTGTCGCACTGTGGTACGGCGGTACGGGCGACACTGGTTCCCTAGGGCCAGGGCAGGGCTCCAGCAGGCATGCGATGGGGAGATGTAGGGCACTACAGCAGAAATGTGGCCTTCTGGGAGCTCTGTTGAACTATATCTATGAGATGTCTCCACAGCCATTGTTTTCTGGTGTGTGTGTATGTGTGTGTGTGTGTGTGTGCATATCATTGTCCATTGAGATCTGCTTTCGCCAAGCTATTAGAAGACAATTTATGCTAAAGGCATTGTCAGTACCCGTTCACTATGCAGGATGGGCTCCCCCTGACTCCGTTTCCTCCTTATCCCAGAGCTCTCACTTCGCCTTCAGCGCTGTCTGAGTCTTGGAAGCGTGGCAACTCTCTTGTGTGGTGTGCTCGGTATCCAAATTAATTAGTCGGACGATTGAGGAGAGTAAGTGGCTGCTGGATGAGCCTTTGGATGACAGAGTTGAGAGGCGAGGAGCGGGGCGAGTCAGGCCTGGGAGGGCGAGGAAATGAGGGGAGTCGGATGCAGCTGTAAAGGGCCATAGTCTTCTCTCTGCTGGTATTTAAAGAGATGGAGAGGGATAGAGAGGGCTCGATGGGCCCCATGTGATAGAGAGTGACAGATGAAGAGAGGACGAGGCACGATAGAAAGAGAGATACGGGGGTTAAGGAGGAGACCGTGAGCGGAGGGATGGTTGTTCTAACAGCCACTCATCTCTTGCCTGACTCTGCTTGCACAGCATCAGTTGCTATGGGACTAGCCTGATTTAACAAAGGGTAAATAAATAAACATACACTCAGCTCACGCTTTCATTTCCCCCTTTCTCCCATTTCTCCCCTCTCTATCCTTCACTCCTCTGGCATATTCTACCTCTCCTTTATGTCTTTCTCCCTCTGTTCGCTTCTCTTTCTTCAGCCAACCTTGCTTTATAATTCATCGGAGGGATGCACAATCTCCCATCATGCTTAACAGCATAAACAACAATCTAATTAAAAATATAAAACAAAAAGGGTTGCATAATGCATGGACGAGAGCGGTGCAACACACACACACACACACATGCGTGTCCTGCGTTTTGGACGTCTGTAGTGGCGGAGCACGTGGGAATACAGAAGTTATAGAACGCGTGTGTGTGTGTCATTGTCAGGAGTGGCTCAGCCCACAGAGACACATGTTTAATTCAACCCTATAAAGAAAGTCAAAGCTCACCTCAGGACACCCTCTTGAAAGCCTCAAAGCTCCTCTCACTCTTAATCAGCAGCCCCCTCCCTCCCTCCCTCCCTCCATCCGCCACTTATGTCTTATTTACATGGCCCTCTACCTCTCCTCACTCCTCTCCTCCGCTCTGTCGATACCTTCTCTTATTCATCCTTCCCTCTCATCCCTCCATACCTGGCCTCCATCCCCTCGTTCATTTACATTGCCCTCTATACCTCTCCTCTACCTCTCCTCTCCTACACTCCTCTGTCGATACCTTCATTTATTCATCAGGAGAGGGGTGGTAGGGTTGGGGGGAAATATATGATAAAAAATAAGGGATTTTAGAAATGATGCAAACAGTTATTTTGATAGAAACCCCAATCTATCTGCAGTATTAAAGCTGATATACACCTTCAAATAAAAATACAACGATTTAAAACTAAATTCATCCCTCTCTCTCATCCCTCCACCACCTTGTTCGTTTACATGGCCCTCTACATCTCCTCTACCTCTCCTCCGCTCTCTCAATACCTTCTGGGTAAATTCATTTGAATTCAGTCACTTTTTCAACAGCATCCCTTTTGAATTAAACAAAACTTTCCGTACATGTTTTCATCACTGGACATATAAACGGTTGCGTTTTAAAAGCTTACAGTGTGGTCAAACTATTTTCTTATTTCTTGAAAAAAAGTTTTAAAATATATATATATATATATTTAGTTTAGTTTATTAATTCGACCATTTAAAAAAACAAGCACACATAAAACTTAAAAGCCATACATGCACATGAATAAAATCATCGAGGATAACACACAATAAAGTCTGGGACTTATTTCCATTGTGGTCCTCTTGAGACAAGATGGCTATACAAGATCAAACACAGTATGGCAGTGAAATAATTAAACAAAAACAGAGAAGAAGAACATTTATCTCATCATTCCAGTTACATCATAGGGGCACAGAAGACATCAAACATATTTTTACTTTATTTTTAAAGCTGTCCAGAGAGGACGTTGTTTTTATAGGCAGAGGCAACTCATTCCATTCTGAGGCTCCAGTATACAAGAAAGTACCTTTCCCAGCATTACTCCTGAACCTGTATAAGCACACATCAGCAACACCTGATCTGGTGCTGTGATTGTGTGCATCCCTAACACAAGGAAAGTAATCACTTAAATATCTGGGCGCAGGACCATAAATACTCCTGTAAACCAAACCTAGTCTAATCTGGGACACCCTAGCCTCAACAGGCAGCCAGTTTAGTTCCTGAAAGCAGCTCCTGCCTATGTGAGTACGTGGACTCACCTTCAATACTACCCTGATCAACTTATTCTGGGCTACCTGGAGCTTCCCCTTCATAAGTTTAGATAAGCCCCCAAACCAGGAAGTACTAGCATAGTCAAAATGGCATTGAATGAGGACAGTAGCTAGCACTTTCATGGAGTCCTTATCAAGCAGCTTGGACTTTCTAGCCAAAAACTTAGTCCTGGCATTAACCTTCCCTAGCACCTTATTGGCCATGCTCACACCTCCCAAGCTTCCATCAAGGATACATCCCAAGTAGCTAACAGAGGTTTTAGTAGTCAGCACCTCACCCCCTAACCCCACTCTGATTTCAGACAACCTACACAATTTAGGTCTGGATCCAAAAATAATTGCTTCAGTTTTCCCTAAGTGCAGAGATAGCTTATTATCTCCAAGCCATATGCTAATGTTAGTAAGCTCTGTGCTAAGTATGCTCTCCAACATAGTTTWACTTTTGTGAGACACCAGAAGTGTAGAGTCATCCGCATAAAAAAAAGACGGCAAGAACAAGCATCTTTCATATCATTAATATACAATAAAAACAGCAGAGGCCCAAGCACGCTCCCCTGCGGAATGCCACAACTCATTGGTTTTGCCTGAGACAGTGAACCATTCATCTCTACCACTTGCTCCCTACCTGACAAGTAGGACTTTACCCAGCCTAGAGGGATACTGCTTAACCCCAGTGCCTCCAGTTTGGAGATTAGGAGACAGTGGTTAACTGTATCAAAGGCCTTCTGTAGGTCAAGCAGTACCATTCCACACAGATCTCCCTCATCAATCTCTTTCCTGATGAAGTCAGTCAAGTAAAGTAGACATGAATCAGTGGAGTATGTTTTTCTAAAACCCGACTGAAAATCATACATTAGACCCTGTTTGTTAACATATTCATACATTTGCTCATGTACAATTCTCTCCAGGATCTTTGATGTTACACAGAGGATAGATACAGGCCTATAATTCCCAGGGTCAGACTTTATCCCCTTCTTATACAGAGGTATAACTTTAGCTTGTTTCATGTCCCTGGGAAAGGTGCCTTGTTCAAGAGAGAGATTAACAATATGCGTAATACAAGGGCCAATTTGCTCAGCAGAATCTATTAGAAACCTTGCAGGAATATTATCCAGGCCTGTGGATTTGGAGCATTTAAGCTCTGCCAGCATACTGACTGTTTTGGCTGTTGCTACTTTTGCAAAAGAAAAGGAGTTTGGCTGAACCCCTAACTCTACATAATACTTCTTGACTTGGTTGCTTCCATACAAACCAGAACTGGTGGGCAGCTTGCTAACCAGCTTGCTGGCAACAGAAGTAAAAAAAAAGAGTTGAATTCATTGGCAACCTCTGCTTTTTCATATACCATCTCCCCTTTGATGTTAAGTCCAATACTGTTTAGTTTGTTTTTGGTGGTACTACTACCAAAATTTGTTTAAACCTTAACCTTATATTTGTTTAAACCTTAACGTCAATTATCACAAAACGAGTCAACTCAGATGTATTTTTATAGTCGCATATGTTGTAGATTAGACCCTATTTCACATCATCTGCGGTTTTAGTGTTGCACTGCCATCAGCTGAGACACAACATGCTCTTGAAAACACTGCGGGTGTCATTAAATTCATAGGGGAAAAAACACAATTTAACTGGTATACCAGTGACATTTCAATTCAATTCAAATTAGAACTTCAAATTACTTCCACAAAGATGACTGCCTGTCCACCCACCATCGAATATCAACTGCAATGGTCATGTCTATTCTATTACCTGTATTTTCTAGGATTTCAACAGGTTTCCTATGGAGGATTGACAGTGTCATTTAAAACAGATCTTCCCATTCAAGTCAACATTCTCTGATGTGTAGACCTCCGGCCATCTTTGTGGTACCATTTGAAAGTTGAAAATGACATTTTATTCAAATGTTAGTACACGTATGAGCCTAAACATGACACCCACCCTGTATTTACCACCATGTTGTGTCTCGACCGATGGCGCGCACAACACAAAAACGTTTGATGGTGTAAAATAGGGTGTAAGCTACAACATACAGTACCATTCAAAAGTGTAGACAAACCTACTCATTCAAGGGTTTTACTTTTTTTAAATTGCACACTCTTGGCATTCTCTCAACTAGCTTCACCTGGAATGCTTTTCCAATAGTCTTGTAGGAGTTTCCACATATGCTGAGCACTTGTTGGGTAGTTTTCCTTCACTCTGCGGTGAATTGGGTTGAGGTCGGGTGATTGTGGATGCCAGGTCATCTGATGCAGCACTCCATCACTCTCCTTCTTGGTAAAATAGCCCTTACACAGCCTGGAGGTGTGTTGGGTCATTGTCCTGTTGAAAAACAAATGATAGTCCCACTAAGCGCAAACCAGATGGGATGGCGTATCGCTGCAGAATGCTGTGGTAGCCATGCTGGTTAAGTGTGCCTTGATTTCTAAATAAATCACAGACAGTGTCACCAGGAAAGCACCCCCACACTATCACACCTCCTCCTCCTCACGGTGGGAACCACACATGCAGAGATCATCAGTTCACCTACTCTGCATCTCACAAAGACATGGCAGTTGGAACCAAAAATCTCAAATTTGGACTCATCAGTCCAAAGGACCGATTTCCACCGGTCTAATGTCCATTGCTCATGTTTCTTGGCCCAAGCAAGTCTCTTCTTCTTATTGATGTCCTTTAGTAGTGGTTTCTTTGCAGCAATTCGACCATGAAGACCTGATTCATGCAGTCATCTCTGAACAGTTGATGTTGAGATGTGTCTGTTACTTGAACTCTGTGAAGCATTTATTTGGGCTGCAATCTGAGGTGCAGTGAACTCTAATGAAATTGTCCTCTGCAGCAGAGGTAACTCTGGGTCTTCCTTTGCTGTGGCGGTCCTCATGAGAGCCAGTTTCATCATAGCGCTTGATGGTTTTTGCGACTGCACTCGAAGAAAGTTTCAAAGTTCTTGACATTTTCCGGATTGACTGACCTTCATGTCTTAAAGTAATGATGGACTGTCGTTTCTGTTTGCTTATTTAAGCTGTTCTTGCCATAATATGGACTTGGTATTGTACCAAATAGGGCTATCTTCTGTATACCACCCTTAACTTGTCACAAAACAACTGATTGGCTCAAACGCATTAAGAAGGAAAGAAATTCCACAAATTGACTTTGAACAAGGCACACCTGTTAATTGAAATACATTCCAGGTGACTACCTCATGAAGCTGGTTGAGAGAATGCCATGAGTGTGCAAAGCTGTCATCAAGGTAAAGGGTGGCTACTGTGAAGAATCTCAAATCAAAAATATATTTTGATTTGTTTAACACTCTTGGTTACTACATGATTCCATATGTGTTATTTCATAGTTTTGATATCTTCACTATTACTCTTCAATGCAGAAAATTGTAAAAATAAAGAAAAACCCTAGAAAAACCCTAGAATGAGTAGGTGTGTCCAAACTGGTACTGGTACTGACTGGTACTGTATGTGGATATGGAAAAAAAATCGGAGTTTACATGTTTTTATATAATTGGCGTATTTGGTCAAATAAATGCATGTTTTTTATTACAAAACATTTTTTTCAGAAATTCTAAAATAGTTTGACAACCCTGTTTGTACGGTTTTAAATTATTTAAATCTCAACCTTTTATCTTTTCCAGTGATAAGGATATAGATGTCTCATGGTATGATGGAGTATGCAAAATGGGTCAACTTTGAGCACCTTTATCTCTGGAATGCTTTGGCAAAGTCACTTTCCGAGCTCTTCTACAAATATGTATGGAAGGTTTCGTTCAAATCAAAAGGGGTTCTGTCAAAAAGTGATTGAATTCAAATGAATTTACTCTTATTCATCCCTCCATCTCTCAACCATCCATCCCCTCTGTTCCAGGCCAACATTACAGCGTTTAAGCGGCTAATGAAAAACCTTGGACTTTTATTGAGGCATTTGAGGCGGTAGCAGCAGAAATGAAATCCACCTAATTCATTAATATGGATTAATGCTTAGCCTATGATAAAAGGTACAGGGCCCCATGGTTGTGATCCTGTACACAGCGAACTGTGGCTCTGTGAAAGGTGACCTCATTAGACATGACTGAGCTCTCCTATGTCTCCAGCTTACTCATACGTCTTCACTGTGGAACTGGAAACCAGACCGGTACTCTGGCGTGTGTGTTTATTTGTGTGCGTACGCCAACGACCTCCAACCTCATTAAAGAGGGCCAGGCTCTCTGTCTCTCTCTCTCTCCACTGTGCCATGGCTCCTCCATCCCAGCCTGCCCTTCACCAGAGAAGAGAGCGAACGAGTGAACCGAAGGTTATTTTTAGTAGCTTCCGCGTTCCACCCTGTCCCCCAGCTCTCGACCCAGCGCCCCTCCCTCCACTCCATCCCTCCCTCCCTCCTCTACCTCCTACCCCCTCGTCTGCTGAATGTCACTCCTATTTAGGTCAGCAGGACCACTGAACGATGCCACATTAGTACACATGTAATGTGATGGGAGCCACGACTGGGACAGAATTAGGAGGACTCAAGAGTCTTAACAGAGATCAAGAGTAAAGGATGACTACACAGGCTGGGGATGGGATGATGGGCCAGAAATAATCATAAATGAGTCAGGAGAAGAGTTGTGTGTGTGTGTATTTGTGTCTCCGTGCGTGTGTATGGCGCAATAGGGTTGAATGGTTAGTCATTGCCAGAATCCCCTCTCGTGCCAAGCGTCTAGGTTCTCCTCCAATAACGATGTACAGAGAACGCTAGAACATCGAGCTTAGGCTACGAGTCTAATGACAGAATGGCAGCGAGCGAATCAGCTCTCGGAGTCTGATCGTCGGAAGAAAACTTTTGTCGGTTCCAGATGTTCTACCTCTCCTTCCTCTCCTCCCTCATCCCCCTCTCCGTATTCGGAGCTGTCCTGACTTCTGACAGGCAGAGAGGTAAACAGTATAAACGTGGTGTAATGAGCAATATTTGCTCAGCCCAATTGAAGGAGTAGTGAGCTTGAGAGAGAAACAGAGAGAGAGAGAGAGACAGAGACAGAGACAGAGTGATAGAGAGAGAGAGAGAGAGAGAGAGAGAGTGATAGAGGGAGAGGCTCTTAGAGCGTTCACAGTCAGTCCACTGACACTCCTATCAGATCACAGCAAAATCACACTAGTTGAACAGAGCTATGTTCAGTCATGAGGCATCAAAGCCAAAGGAACTGAATAATATTATGAAATGGTATAGATGGAAGGAAGGGAGTGTGGAAATCTACCAAAAAACTATGAGGCAACAACAAATGCAATCCCTTCTAGACAATTTCCTGGACAAAATATTTCACTGTAATAGTGAAGGTGGTAACTTAGCAGTAGAAAACCTTAACAATATATTTGTTAAGACTAACCACTTCTGGGAAAATTGGAAAACACTAAACAAACAACAACACAAAGAATTATCTATTCAAAATGGAGATGCATGGATAAACCACTTCTCCAATCTTTTTGGCTCTATAACAAATAACAAACAGCAAAAACATATACACGATCAAATACAAATCTTAGAATCAACTATTAAAGACTATCAGAACCCACTGGATTCTCCAATTACCTTGAGTGAGCTATAGGACAAAATACAAACCCTCAGTCCAACCCAAAAAGGCCTGTGCAGTTGATGGTATCCGAAATGAAATTATAAAATATATGACCACAAATTCCAAGTGGCTATACTTAAACTCTTTAACATCATCCTCAGCTCTGGCATATTCCCCAATATTTGGAATCAATGACTGATCGCCCCAATCCACAAATGTGGAGACAAATTTGACCCCAATAACTACCATGGGATATACGTCAACAGCAACCTTGGGAAAATCATCTGCATTTTCATTAACAGCAGACTTGTACATTTCCTCAGTGAAAACTATGTACTGAGCAAATGTCAAATTGGCTTTTTACCAAAATACCGTACAACAGACCACAAATTCGCCCTGCACACCCTAATTGACAACCAAACCAACCAAAACAAAGGCAAAGTCTTCTCATGCTTTGTTGTTTAAAAAAAGTTTTAGACTCAATTTGGCATTAGAGCCTGCTATACAAATTGATGGAAAGTGGTGTTGTGGGAAAAACATACGACATTATAAAATCCATGTACACAAACAACAAGTGTGCAGTTAAAATAGGTTAAAAAAACACACACACATTTCTTCCCACAGGCCCGTGGGGTGAGACAGGGATGCAGCATAAGCCCCACCCTCGTCAACATATATATCAACGAATTGGCGAGGGCACTAGAAAGGTCTGCAGCACCCGGCTTCATCCTACTAGAATCTGAAGTCAAATGTCTACTGTTTTCTGATGATCTGGTGCTTCTGTCCACAACCAAGGAGAGCCTACAGCAACACCTAGATCTTCTGCACAGATTCTGTCGGACCTGGGCCCTGACAGTAAATCTCAGTAAGACAAAAATAATGGTGTACCAAAAAAGGTCCAGTTACCAGGACCACGAATACAAATTCCATCTAGAGCACACAAAAAACTATACATACCTTGTCCTAAACATCAGGGCCACAGGTAACTTCCAAAAAGCTGTGAACGAGCCGAGAGACAAGCCAAGAAGGGCCTTCTAAGCCATCAAAAGGAACATAAAATTTGACATAATAATTGTTATCAGGCAAAAAATACTTGAATCGATTATAGAACCCATTGCCCTTTATGGTTGTGAGGTCTGAGGTCCGCTCACCTACCAAGAATTCACAAAATGGGACAAACACCAAATTGAGACTCTGCATGCAGAATTCTGTCAAAATATCCCCAGTGTACAATGTAAAACACCAAATAATGCATGCACAGCACAATTAGGCAGATACCCACTAATTATCAAAATCCAGAAAAGACACGTTAAATTCTACAACCACCTAAAAGGAAGCGATTCCCAAACCTTCCATAACAAAGCCATCACCTACAGAGAAATTAACCTGGAGAAGAGCCCCCTAAGCAAGCTGGTCCTGGGGCTCTGTTCACAAACACAAACAGACCCCACAGAACCTCAGGACAGCAACAAATTTAGACCCAACTAAATCATGAGAAAACAAAAAGATAATTACTTAACACATTGGAAAGAATTAACAAAAAAACAGAGCAACTAGAATGCTATTTGGCCCTAAACAGAGAGTATACAGTGGCAGAATACCTGACCACTGTGACTGACCCAAAACTAAGGAAATCTTTGACTATGTACAGACTCAGTGAGTATTGCTATTGAGAAAGGCAGCCGTAGGCAGACCTGGCTCTCAAGAAAAGACAGGCTATGTGCACACTGCCCACAAAATGAGGTGGAAACTGAGCTGCACTTCCTAACCTCCTGCCAAATGTATGACCATATTAGAGACACATATTTACCTCAGATTACACAGACCCACAAAGAATTCGAAAAAAAATCTAATTTTTGTTCTCATTTTGGCTGTGTGCCTTCACAGCAGCAATATTTGTGACTTGTTGCCACAAGAAAAGGGCAACCATTGAACAAACACCATTGTAAATATAAAACCATATTTTATGTGTTATTTATTTTTAACTTCTGTACTTTAACTATTTGCATATAATATGACAATTGAAATGTCTTTATTCTTTTGATACTTTTGTGAGTGTAATGTTTACTGTTAATTTTGATTGTTTAGTTCACTTTTGCTTTATTATCTACTTCACTTGCTTTGGCAATGCTAACATATGTTCCCATGCCAATAAAGACCTCAATTTAAATTGAAGAGAGACAGAATAGAGAGAGAGAGAGAGTGAGACGAAGAGAGAGAAAGAAAGAGAGAGAGAGAGACAGAGTGAGAGAGAGAGAGAGAGAAAGAGAGAGAGAGAGAAAGAGACAGAAGTGTACGAGAGTATGAGGGAGAAAGAAATGGAATGAACTTTGAATTTGAAATGAGAGAGAGAGAGAAAGAGAGTGAGAGAGAGAGATTAAAGAAAGATAGAGAGACAGAATGAGAGAGAGAAAGAGAGTAGAGAGAGAGACAGCGTGTGAGAGAGCGAGAGAGAAACAAAGAAAGAGAGTGACCACTTCCCGGCGCGAAAAGAGATGCCGCTCGCTTCGCGTTCCTTGGAAAATAGCAGTATTTTGTTTTTGTTATGTGTTATTCTTACATCGGTACCCAGTAATTTAGGTTTCATTACATACAGTCGGAGGAACTACATGAATATACGATTAACGTCAACTCATCATCGTTCCTACCAGGAATATGACTTTCCCGAACGGATCCAGTGTTTGCCTTCCACCCAATACAATGGGATCTGATCCCAGCCGGCGACCCTGTGCGCACGCCGAAAAGGGGCAAACGAGGCCGGTCTCTGTGGTCAGGCTTCGGAGAACGGGCACATCGCGCTCACTCCCTAGCATACTACTCGCCAATGTCCAGTCTCTTGACAATAAAGGTTGATGAAATCCGAGCACGGGTAGCATTCCAGAGAGACATCAGGGATTGGCAACGTGCTCTGCTTCACGGAAACATGCTAACTCAAGGGACCGCTAACCGGAGTCGGTGCAGCCAGCTGTGTTCTTTCATGCATGCGCGCCGACAGAACAAACATCTTTCCGGTAAGAAGAAGGGGCGGGGGGTATGCCTTATGATTAACGAGAAGTGGTGTGATCATCATAACAACACACAGGAACTCAAGTCATTCTGTTCCTGATCTAGAACTCCTCACAATCAAATGTCGACCGCATTATCTACCAAGGAATTCTCTTCAATCATAATCACAGCCGTATATATTCCCCCAAGCAGACACATCGATGGCCCTGAACGAACTTTATCTGCCTCTTTGTAAACTGGAAACCACACACCTGAGGCTGCATTCATCGTTAGCTGGGGATTTTAACAAGGCTATTAAAACAAAACTCCCTAAATTCTATAGCATATCGATTGTGCTACAGAGGCTGGAAAAAACCTAGATCATTGTTATACTAATTTCCGCAACGCATATAAGGCCCTCCCCGCCCTCCTTTCGGAAAAGCTGACCACGACTCCCATTTTGGTTGATTCCAGCCTACAAACAGAAACTCAAACAACAAGCTCCCGCGCTCAGGTTGTTTCACCGCTGGTCGACCAATTGAATCCACGCTTCAAGACTGCTTCGATCACGCGGATTGGATATGTTCGCATGCGTCAACAACAATATTGACGAATATGCTGATTCCGGTGCAGCGAGTTCATTAAGGAAGTGCATTGACGATGTGTACCCACAGCAACGATTAAAACATTCCAAACCAGAAACCGTGGATTGACGGCAGCATTCGCGTGAAACTGAAAGCGGAACACTGGCTTTTAAACCAGGGCAAGGTGACGGAAGCATGACCGAATACAAACAGTGTAGCTATTCCTCCGCAAGGCATCAACAGGCTAAGTCCCAGTACAAGACAAAATCGAGCGCAATTCAACAGCTCAGACACAAGAGGTATGTGGAGGGGTCTACAGTCAATCACGTGATTACAAAAAAGAAAACCAGCCCCTCGCGGACCAGGATGTTTTTCTCTCCCAGACAGCTAAAACACTTTTTTGCCCGCTTTGAGGACAATACAGTGCCACTGACACGGCCCCCTACCAAAACCTGCGGGCTCTCCTTCACTGCAGCGAGGTGAGTAAAACATTTAAACGTGTTAACCCTCGCAAGGTGCAGGCCCAGACGCATTCCCAGCCGTCCTCAGAGCATGCGCAGCCAGCTGGCTGGTGTGTTTACGGACATATTCAATCAAATCCTTATCCCAGTTCTGCTGTTCCCACATGCTTCAAGAGGGCCACCATTGTTCCTGTTCCAAGAAAGCTAAGGTAACTGAGGCTAAACGACTACCGCCCGTAGCACTCACTTCCGTCATCATGAAGTGCTTTGAGAGACTAGTCAAGGACCATATCACTCCACCCTACTGGACACCCTAGACCACTCCAATTTGCTTACCGACCCAATAGGTCACAGACGACGCAATCGCAACCACACTGCACACTGCCCTAACCATCTGGACAAGAGGAATCCCAATGTGAGAATGCTGTTCATCGATTACAGCTCAGCATTTAAACCATAGTACCTCTCCACAACTCGTCATCAAGCTCGAGACCCCTGGGTTCGACCCCGGCCTGTGCACTGGTCCTGGACTTCCTGACGGGCGCGCCCCAGGTGGGTGCGGGTAGGTAACAACATCTCCACCTCCGCTGATCCTCACACCTGGGGCCCAAACAGGGTGCCGTTTTTCTGAGCCCTTCCCTGTATCCCTGTACCCCAGACTGCGGTGGCCATGCACGCCCAACTCAATCATCAAGTTTGGCGGATGACACTACAGTGGGTAAGGCTTTTACCAACAACGACGAGACGGCCTACAGGGAGGAGGTGAGGGCCCTCGGAGTGTGGTGTCAGGAAATAACCTCACACTCAACGTCAACAAAACAAAGGGATGATTGTGGACTTCAGGAAACAGCAGAGGGAAGCACCCCCCTATCCACATCGACGGGTTAGTAGTGGAGAAGGTGGAAAGTTTTAAAAGTTCTCGGTGTACACATCACGGACAAACTGAAATTGGTCCACCCACCACAGACAGCGTTGTGAAGAAGGCGAAGCAGCGCCTCTTCAACCTTCAGGAGGCTGAAGAAATTCGGCTTGTCACCAAAAGCACTCACAAACTTCTACAGATGCACAATCGAGAGCATCCTGTCGGGTGTATCACGCCTGGTACGGCACTGCTCCGCCCACAACCGTAAGGCTCTCCAGAGGGTAGTGAGGTCTGCAGAACGCATCACCAAGGGGCAAAACTACCTGCCCTCACAGGACACCTACACCACCGATGTCACAGGAAGGCATAAAGATCATCAAGGACAACAACCACCCAAGCCACTGCCTGTTCACCGCTATCATCCAGAAGGCGAGGTCAGTACAGGTGCAATCAAAGCAGGGACGGAGAGCTGAAAAACAGCTTTATATCTCAAGGCATCAGACTGTTAAACAGCCACCCTAACATTTAGCGCCGCTGCCACATACTGACTCACTCCAGCCATTTAAAAATGGGAATTGGATGGAAATTATGTAAAAATGTACCACTAGCCACTTTACAATGCCACTTATATAATGTTTAAATACCCTACATTACCATCTCATTATGTATATACTGTACTCTATATCATCTACTGCATCTTGCATCTTTATGTAATTACATGTACCACTAGCCACTTTAAACTATGCCACTTTATGTTTACATACCCTACAGTACTCATCTCATATGTATATACTGGTACTCTATACCATCTACTGCATCTGCCATGCCGTTCTGTACCACCACTCATTCATATATCTTTATGTACATATTCTTTATCCCTTTACACTTGTGTGTGTGTGTGTAAGGTAGTAGTTGTGGAATTGTTAGGTTAGATTACTTGTTGGTTATTACTGCATTGTCGGAACTAGAAGCACAAGCATTTCGCTACACTCGCATTAACATCTGCTAACCATGTGTATGTGACTAATAAAATTTGATTTGATTTGAGAGAGAGCGCACTGAGAGTACGAGGGAGAAAGACAAGGGATCAACTCTAATATACTGTAGGCAATATGTACTGTATTTGCTTAGCGTGAACTCCTAGCCCCTAAGCAAAAAGTACTTGAGTGTGTAGCCTTCTCTGTTGCTTTCCTATCCAAGTAGCCATGGTCCCAGAGGGCTGTTCTGGTCTTTAGTCTAGGTCAGCCTCCCAAATGGCACCCTACCACCTATATAGAGCACTACTTTTGACAAGAGGGCCCTGGTCAAAAGTAGTGCACTGCCCTATAAAGAGAATAGGGAGTCATTTGGGACGCAGCCTCGGACAGCCTCCTCTCCTGAGCGTGTCTGTCAGAGAGCCTGTCCTCTCCACATTAATGTCAAAAGCTTGTTCCTCCCAGCAGAGCTGAGCAGAGGTACATGGCAGCCCCAGTCTGTGGACATCTGATGCTGGTTATGGGTGTGTGTATGTGTGTGTGTATGTGTGTAAAGCTCCTCCATCACGCTGCTACTCTACACCTCTACACTGCAGACGACATGATAGGATCCACTTCTCAGTCCACTCCAGGGGAAATGGTTCTCTCTGTATCTGTTATGTCGAACTAACCTCCCTCTCAATTCAATTCAATTCAATTCAATGGGCTTTTTTGGTCATGTAGTGTATGTGGACACCTGCTCATCGAACATCTCATTCCAAAATCATGGGCATTAATATGGAGTTGGTCCACCCTTTGCTGCTATAACAGCCTCCACTCTTCTGGGAAGGCTTTCCACTAGATGTTGGAACATTGCTGCGGGGACTTTCTTCCATTCAGCCACAAGAGCATTGGTGAGGTTGGGCACTGATGTTGGGCGATTAGGCCTGGCTCGAAGTTGGCGTTCCAATTCATCCCAAAGGTGTTTGATGGGATTGAGGTCAGGTCTCTGTGCAGGCCAGTCAAGTTCTTCCACACCGATCTCAACAAACTATTTCTGTACGGACATGGCTTTGTGCATGCGGGCATTGTCATGCTGAAACAGGACATGTCCTTCCCCAAACTGTTCCCACAAAGAAGGAAGTACAGAATCATCTAGAATGTCATTGTATCCTGTAGCTTCCGATCAACATTTATTTTGCTGACGTTGCGTCCAGAGGCAGTTTGGAACTCGGTAGTGAGAGTTGCAACCGAGGACAGACAATTTTTACGGTTACGCACTTCAGCACTCGGCGGTCCCGTTCTGTGAGCTTGTGTGGCCTACCACTTTGTGGCTAAGCCGTTGTTGATCCTAGACGTTTCCACTTCACAATAACAGCACTTACAGTTGACCTGGGTTGCTCAAGCAGGGCAGAAATTTGACGAACTGACTTGTTTTAAAGACGAAGGTGCCACGTTGAAAGTCACTGAGCTATTCAGTAAGGCTATTCTACTGCCAGTGTTTGTCTATGGAGATTGYATGGCTGTGTGCTTGATTTTATACACCTGTCAGCAACGGGTGTGGCTGAAGTACAATCCAACATTTCTTTTTGATACTGTCGCTTAGCTAACTAAAAAGCAGCATTCCCCAAGAGAGGATGGCTTTCACTTCAGCAGTAATAAATTCATGAACTTCTTTGAGGAAAAGATCATGATCATTAGAAAGCAAATTACGGACTCCTCTTTAAATCTGCGTATTCCTCCAAAGCTCAGCTGTCCTGAGTCTGCACAACTCTGCCAGGACTAGGATCAAGAGAGACACTCAAGTGTTTTAGTACTATATCTCTTGACACAATGATGAAAATAATCATGTCCTCTAACACCTTCAAGCTGCATACTGGACCCTATTCCAACTAAACTATTGAAGAGCTGCTTCCTGTGCTTGGCCCTCCTATGTTGAACATAATAAACGGCTCTATCCACCGGATATGTACAACTCACTAAAAGAGT
>NW_019942831.1:208674-218131 GCF_002910315.2 Salvelinus sp. IW2-2015
TCAAGAGAGACACTCAAGTGTTTTAGTACTATATCTCTTGACACAATGATGAAAATAATCATGTCCTCTAAACCTTCAAGCTGCATACTGGACCCTATTCCAACTAAAATTTTGAAAGAGCTGCTTCCTGTGCTTGGCCCTCCTATGTTGAACATAATAAACGGCTCTATCCACCGGATATGTACCAAACTCACTAAAAGAGTCAGTAATAAAGCCTTCTTTGAAAAGCCAAACCTTGACCAGAAAATATAAAAACAATCGGCCTATATCGAATCTTCCATTTCCTCTCAAAAATGTTAGAAAAAGCTGTTGCGCAGCAACTCACTGCCTTCCTGAAGACAAACAATGTATACGAAATGCTCAGTCTGGTTTTAGACCCCATCATAGCACTGAGACTGCACTTGTGAAGGTGGTAAATACCTCTTAATGGCGTCAGACCGAGGCTCTGCATCTGTCCTCGTGCTCCTAGACCTTAGTGCTGCTTTTGATACCATCGATCACCACATTCTTTTGGAGAGATTGGAAATCCAAATTGGCCTACACGGACAAGTTCTGGCCTGGTTTAGATCTTATCGGAAGAATATCAGTTTGTCTCTGTGAATGGTTTGTCCTCTGACAAATCAACTGTACATTTCGGTGTTCCTCAAGGTTCCATTTTAGAACCACTATTGTTTTCACTATATATTTTACCTCTTGGGTATGTGTAATATGTAATTCGAAAACATAATGTTAACTTTCACTGCTATGCGGATGACACGCAGCTGTACATTTCAATGAAACATGGTGAAGCCCCAAAATTGCCCTCGCTAGAAGCGTGTGTTCAGACATAAGGAAGTGGATGGCTGCAAACGTTCTACTTTTAAACTCGGACAAAAAACAGAGATGCTTGTTCTAGAAACAAAGAGATCTTCTTTTGAATCTGACAATTAATCTTGATGGTTGTACAGTCGTCTCAAAATAAAACTGTGAAGGACCTCGGCGTTACTCTGGACCCTGATCTCTCTTTGACGAACATATCAAGACTGTTTCAAGGACAGCTTTTTTCCATCTACGTAACATTGCAAAAATCAGAAACTTTCTGTCCAAAAATGATGCAGAAAATTCATCCATGCTTTTGTTACTTCTAGGTTAGATTACTGCAATGCTCTACTTTCGGCTACCCGGATAAAGCATTAAATAAACTTCAGTTAGTGCTAAATACGGCTGCTAGAATCCTGACTAGAACCAAAAGATTTGATCATATTACTTCAGTGCTAGCCTCCCTACACTGGCTTCCTGTTAAGGCAGGGCTGATTTCAAGGTTTTACTGCTAACCTACAAAGCATTACATGGGCTTGCTCCTACCTATCTTCCCGATTTGGTCCTGCCGTACATACCTACACGTACGCTCCGGTCACAAAACGCAGGCTCCTAATTGTCCCTAGAATTTCTGAAGAACAGCTGGAGGCAGGGCTTTCTCCTATAGAGTTTCCATTTTTATGGAATGGTCTGCTAACCATGTGAGAGACGGCAGACTCGGTCTCAACCTTTAAGTCTTTACTGAAGACTCATTCTTCAGTAGGTCATATGATTGAGTGTAGTCTGGCCCAGGATGTGTGAAGGTGAACGGAAAGGCTCTGGAGCAACGAACCGCCCTTGCTGTCTCTACTGGCCGGTTCCCCTCTCTCCACTGGGATTCTCTGCCTCTAACCCTATTACAGGGGCTGAGTCACTTGCTTACTGGTGCTCTTCCAAGCCGTCCCTATGAGGGGTGCGTCACTTGAGTGGGTTGAGTCACTGACGTGATCTTCCTGTCTGGGTTGGCGCCCCCCCTTGGGTTGTGCCATGGCGGAGATCTTGTGGGGCTTTACTCGGCCTGTCTCAGGATGGTAAGTTGGTGGTTGAAGATATCCTTCAGTGATGTGGGGCTGTGCTTTGGCAAAGTGGTAGGGTTATATCCTGCCTGTTTGGCCCTGTCCGGGGGTGTCATCGATGGGCACAGTGTCTCCTGACCCCTCTGGTCTCAGCCTCCAGTATTTATGCTGCAATAGTTTATGTGTCGGGGGGCTAGGGTCAGTCTGTTATATCTGGAGTATTTCTCCTGTATTATCCGGGTCCTGTGTGAATTTAAGTATGCTCTCTCTAATTCTCTCTCTCTCTCGCTCTTTCTTTCTTTCTCTCTCAGAGGACCTGAGCCCTAGGACCATGCCTCAGGACTACCCGGCATGATGACGCCTTGCTGTCCCCAGTCCACCTGGCCGTGCTGCTGCTCCAGTTTCAACTGTTCTGTCTGCAGCTATGGAACCCTGATCTGTTCACTGGACGTGCTACCTGTCCCAGACCTGCTGTTTTCACTCTCTAGAGACAGCAGGAGCGGTAGAGATACTCTCAATGATGCCTATGAAAAGCCAACTGACATTTACTCCTGAGGTGCTGACTTGTTGCACCCTCGACAACCACTGTGATTATTATTATTTGACCATGCTGGTCATTTTATGAACATTTGAACATCTTGGCCATGTTCTGTTATAATCTCCACCCGGCACAGCCAGAAGAGGACTGGCCACCCCTCATAGCGGTTCCTCTCTAGGTTTCTTCCTAGGTTTTGGCCTTTCTTGGGAGTTTTTCCTAGCCACCGTGCGTGCTTCTACACCTGCATTGCTTGCTGTTTGGGGTTTTAGGCTGGGTTTCTGTACAGCACTTTGAGATATCAGCTGATGTAAGAAGGGCTATATAAATACATTTGGTTTGATTTGAAATAGCCAAATCCACTCATTTGAAGGGGGTGTCCACATACTTTTGTATATATACTGTATGTTTACATTGCCAAAGCAAGTGAAATAGATAATAAACAAAAGTGAAATAAACAAAATGAACAGTAAACATTGCACTCACAAAAGGAATAGAGACATGTAAAATGTCATGTTATGGCTATATACAGTGTACTAACRATGTGCAAATAGGGAAAATAAATAAACATAAATATGGGATGTATTTACAATGGTTTCCACCTCATTTTGTGGGCAGTGTGCACATAGCCTGTCTTCTTTGAGAGCCAGGTCTGCCTACGGCGGCCTCTCTCAATAGCAAGGCTATGCTCACTGAGTCATTTTGTGTCAGTCACAGTGGTCAGGTATTCCACCACTGTGTACAGTACTTTCTGTTTAGGGCCAAATAGCGTCTCTCTCTCTAGGTCTTAGACCCCCCTACAACATGCTGATTCACCAACTCACAAGACGTCTGTTCACACTTCACACCAACTCTTTTCTCTCTCTCTCTCTTTCTCTCTCACCTGTTGAGTTGAAGTTCAATRCTTTTAATGTCAAAGTGGAGAACAGTAAAAATACCTGCTAACCTCCATCTCTCTCTCTCTCCCCCTCTCCCTCTTTACAGACCCAGCTTTGACGAAAACACCCAATCAACAGACACTCTCAAAATCCCTAAGATCCCCGTTGGCCCGGGAAGCAGCCCTCCCAGGAGGCCCTCCATGTAGAGCCCTGTGTGGCCCTGTTCCAGCGTMTCCGCCCTTGCTACGGGCCTTGGGGCCTGGCCAGGTCCCTTCTCTTTCACTTCCCCCATGGCTTCTCCAGCTCCCCCATCAGCAGCCCAGACACAGTCTCCGTCCTATCCCACAAAGCCCTGGAGGACCACTCCGCACTCACCCTGGCCTCCGCAGCCTCTACCCTACAGGTGACTGGGGCTGGCCTGTGGGGATGGCCTGTGGGGGCCTGAAGGACCCCTTGGATGAACTGGAGGTGAGGGTCTTCCTGGGGCCCTTCCTCTCCTCCTGGCAGCCTGGATTCGAGGCCCTACTGATGGGCGTGGTGGCCCGATGTTGTGTACACAACTGGAGTCCCAGAACCGAGGGCAGGTGTGGGAGGGAGTGTCCTTTGACCCCTGCTGTGCCAGAGTGTGTACGGTGCTGGAGAAGGGGTTGTAAGAGAATTGGTTGAAAGCAAGTTTTGGATTTTTATTTAGTCCATTCAGGAAAGTGAATTGACATTCAATTAATGAGATGAAAATTCACCTTGAAAATGTTTAAATAGAATGGAGCCCAACCCTGGTTGTGAGCTTGTATGTATTGATGAGTGGATAATGGCGCCGGAGGGGATGGCTGCCAGTTTACGGGCTCCTAACCAATTGTGCTATTTTGTGTGTTTTTTTTTCACATTGTTTGTAACTAATGTTTATTTTATTGTGTTATAATGTTTTTCTGTTGCTTTAGTTAACTTTGTAAATATTTTCTTCACTCTTATTTTCTTAAAACTGCATTGTTAGTTGAGGGCTTGTAATTAAGCATTTGATTTGATTTGATTTGAGTAAGTCGTGTGGATGACTCACCTACGTGGTGCACCATAGATACCTTGGTGTATTTGGTCCCCAGGAGGCTGCGTATGTCTGCCGTCTCGTCATTGAAGTCTTTCTCCCATAGTCCTGCACGGAGACACAGAGAGGAGCGCGCTTTCAGTGGAACCGACAGCGTTTTAACTACGTTGTAGGCTGTGAAACAAACAGACAATCATAATATCAGTCAAAAGTATACAATTCCCAGTTCATGCTACAAAACCAACTTCATAAGAGGTTTTAAAAATAGGTTCTCAGCATTCAGCATTCCATGATGTACACTAAGGAATTGTTGGCGGAATAGATGGATGCAGTTCAATGTATGATTAATATAATTCACCAATACATTTCCTGGTAGTCTAAAAAATATTGCTGTCATGTTGTAAATCACAGCTGGCCTGGTACATTGTTTGCTGCCTCCATTCGGGATACACTGTTTCAGCTTCAATGACACAATATTCTGGACAAAAACGGACTAATGTAACTAAGGCTGGGAATGTCAATACAATCAAACTAGCAAGGGCAATGATCACAAGTCAGTCATAACGTGGCTAATAGGCTAGCATATCTATGTATGCAGCAGGCTAAAAATATTGACGAAATATGACCAGTGTTAGTAAACAGTGTTAGTAAACAGCCTAACCAGCTCTGCTACGGCGAGTAAAATGGTCAGAGTGAGGTGTTCTCTCATTCGTGTCTAGGAGTAGCTAGCTAGCAAGCTAGCCAACTTTAGCCAGTTAGCTTGGGTGCTTGGTTGGGACAAGCATGTGTAACGGATGTGAAATGGCTAGCTAGTTAGCGGTGGTGCGCGCTAATAGCCTTTCAATCGGTTACGTCACTTGCTCTGAGACCTTGAAGTAGTGGTTCCCCTTGCTCTGCAGGGKCCGCGGCTTTTGTGGAGCGATGGGTACCGATGCTTCGTGGGTGACTGTTGTTGATGTGTGCAGAGGGTCCCTGGTTCGCGCCCGGGGCGGGGCGAGGGGACGGACGTAAAGTTAAACTGTTACATTGATGCTGTTGACCCGGATCACTGGTTGCTGCGGAAAAGGAGGAGGTTGAAGGGGGGTGAGTGTAACGGATGTGAAATGGCTAGCTAGTTAGCGGTGGTGCGCGCTAATAGCCCTGTCTCTTATACACATCTAGATGTGTGGGACAAGCATGTGTAACGGATGTGAAATGGCTAGCTAGTTAGCGGTGGTGCGCGCTAATAGCCTTTCAATCGGTTACGTCACTTGCTCTGAGACCTTGAAGTAGTGGTTCCCCTTGCTCTGCAGGGGCCGCGGCCTTTGTGGAGAGATGGGTAACGATGCTTCGTGGGTGACTGTTGTTGATGTGTGCAGAGGGTAACTGGTTCRCGCCCGGGKCGGGGCRAGGGGACGGACGTAAAGTTAAACTGTTACACATGCATTGGCAGGCAAGCTGCAGAAGGACGAGTAGGCTACAATTTCCCATCGTTTATCAGTGCAATTTTGACGGCCAACTTTCTGAAAAAGTTTGAGAGGGTTTATCTAATGTTCTCTAGTTAGATTTTAGGTTATTTTACTCAGGCTAGCGTTAGTTGTTGATCTTGTTGTTGATGTGCATAATTGATGGATGATGGAGAGAGAGCCTACCTTTTCATGGTTGTTTGATCAATAGGACTGTGAAGTTCCCAAATGTAAGAGGACTCCCGTGGTGTTTACRTGTTTGCAGAAATCCATTCAGGTGTATTCTGTAGCTTTTGGCGAATGTGTTCTGATGATCTAAAGATGTGCTGTTGCTACTTCCTGTAAACACACAGTCCAGTTCAAAGTGAATGATGGCTGGCCCGTGWGGCAAATGGCTTATTTGCATAAAGTCCTACTGAAGCTACGACTGGCTATGGCGAACCGGTCTGCGTAGACTCCGGTCCTGGATGAGACAGATGTTTTTATWAGGTTTTATTTACTGCAGTGTCTATTAATTGTCCAAACGCAYGACCACTTTCCTATAGACCAAACCCTACAAACAAACAATGTGCTATAAAGCATTGACACATACTGTAGTCCATTGAAAACCCCCTATGATCTCCTCAACAGAGCTATTTCATTGGCTCACATCTCAGGGCCAATCAAGGTCCGTTATGAGGTCACTTACATGTCTCCTCAATTCCCCACTCACTCACTCCATTTAGCTCACCTCACCTTCTCACACACACACACACACACACACACACACACACATACACACAGATACGCACACACGCACACACACACACACTTCAGCTCACCTCACCTCCTCACTCCTGTCAATTTAGAAGGACTGACCAGAACTAAAACTGCACTGCCGCAGTAATAAACAATTTTTTCACACTATATATTACATTACAAAACCCTGCTGCTCCGTTCCATAGAGGGAGTTATTTGATAGAGGGGAGTTCTGTGGGAGAAAATAAAAAAGGTAATGATGAAAGAATCCCGCCAGTCACACAGCAGAACGGCGTGCCAATCAAGACTTGCAAATACAAGTTTTGAGTTTCTGTAATTTTGGAGGAAGAAATCTGGTCACGGTGGAGTTCCAAAACATATTGAAGTGTGGATCACCTACGGTGGCACAAGTCTATGGAATGACAGTTATATGGTATTATGGGTGAATTTCCCAATGAGTGTACTGTGTGTGTGTGTGTTATCTATCAAACCACACATTTGGCTGGCAGTCAAGGGAGGACACAGATTTGGG
The DNA here is from genome assembly GCF_002910315.2 of Salvelinus sp. IW2-2015. Lineage (NCBI taxonomy): Eukaryota > Metazoa > Chordata > Actinopteri > Salmoniformes > Salmonidae > Salvelinus > Salvelinus sp. IW2-2015. Next base: position 215,695 of record NW_019942831.1, read on the forward strand.
TGGATCTGTGAGTCTGTGTCTAGACAACTAGTCCTCCTCTGAGCTTAGAGAATGATCCTATATCAACACACACACACACACGCGCACACACACGCACGCACGCACGCACGCACGCACGCACGCACACACACACACACACACACACACACACACACACACACACAGACACAGACACAGACACACACACAGACACAGACACAGACACAGACACAGACACAGACACAGACACACACAGAGTCTGCAGAGAAGGGCCTTTATTACCAGCCATTACCAGCCATTCATATCAATGCACATAACAATGAGACAATTGTGCAGCTATGAAAACCAGTCCCCTCTGATTCATACCCAAAACATCCGAGGGAAACTGAGAATCAATGAAATCAATGAAGCCGGCAACTTTCCCCCTCCTCCCTCCCTCCCTCATCAGCTCAGCTCTGTGATTACTAGTCGTTTTGGTATTCTATTCCGGAAGCTATTATTAGAGGTTATATGTGCATTCTTTTGTTGTTGGCTGTGTGCTTTTTCTCTCTCTTCCTTTTATTGCGTTATCTGTGTACGTGTGTTTTTTGGCTGCTGTATTGAGATCCTATTTTTTCTTTCTTTTCCYCTCTCTCTTCGTTTTTWTTTTTTTTAACGGCAGGAACAAAGGCTGAATTAATTACCAAGTGTGGACTGAAACTCCCAAGGTAGGGCTTTGTACATCCCTCCACCATGTCGGTCAATCTCTTCTCTTCTCTTTTCCTCGCAGCAGGCTGTCGCTCTTCCTCTTTCTTTACTTTTCTCACTCCCTCCATCCCTTGTGCCTTCTTTTCTCAATGTTCCCTCTTCTCTTCCTCTTTACTCCCCCTATCCCACCCACCGTCTCTCTTTACAATACCCTTGCTCTTCAYTGCTCTCTGTATTCTCTTTGCTTTTCCTCCCATACTCGTTGCCCCGCTCCCTCCCTCCATCCTTTCCCCATCTCTTTCTCTCCCTCTTTGAGTTTTCTTCTGTACAGAACAGAGATGGAGGGCTGCTAGAGGGCTTTTAATTCTGCCTTTCAGTAATTAACTGAAAGGAAACAAATGGAAACAAACAGAAACAAGGGAGATACAAGCAGATGAATGGTGCCACCCCAATATATTACGTCTGGAACAATGACAGAGGAAATGTTTTGGAGGCCATTGCAATACCAGACATTGAGAATAGCCCCCGTGCCAGAAAATTACAGACAAATAAATGAATTACTAAAAAACTTAACAGCAGCCAGTAGAAAAATATTGACTACTTTTTCAATTATAAATTCAAACTAAGAATACAGACTATAAGTAACATTTCAACTATCTACTAACCCTAGCCCTAGCCCTAACCCAAACCTTAACCCTTATCCTAACCTTAAACTTAACCCTAAACTTAACCCTTACCCTAGCCCTAACCTAACCCTTATTCTAAACCTAACCTTAACCATAACCTTAGGAAGCAGTTGCTTATCAACAGATTGTTTGTTGATAGTGTGACCATCTTAGAGTGTCTACAGGTGGAAAATCCGGACGATCCAAATAAAGTGTGACCTTTGTTGTAATCTATTGTAAAATCTAACGTGTGTATTTAATCCCACAAATKAATGAATTAATCAACACGAACTAAACAGAACAAAAGATTTTCGGAATGAAGTCAAAACATCAAACAAAGTAAATTAATTATATTGCGTATCAATCTACCCTCAGTCGTGAATGTATTTAGCCATTTTTCTCTTAGACAACCCCCCCCCCCCCTCGTGGCGGCAAGTAGCCTAGCGGTTAAGAGCGTTGAACCTCGACCAAAAGTCGAGTTAACCCCAAACAACAACTGCTACCCGGGAGCCAATGACATGGACGTCGAGGGGTTGGGACAAATGCGGAAGACAAGTTTCCGTTGAATACATTCAGTTGTGCAACTGACTAGGTTTCCCCTTTCCTTTCCCTTCCTCACCTGAGAAAGATAATAACTTAAGAGAGAAGGAGGAGGAGGAGGAGGAAGAAGAGAGATAGGGTGAGTGAGACAGATAGAGGAAGCACATACAGCGATGAAGAGAAAGACAGGGCGATAAAGAGGAAGATGGGGAGGAAAGGGAAGTGAGAGGTAGCAGTGCTGAGTGTGAAGCCTAGGCGTTGAGATCTAGCCAGTGCGTCACTGCATAATCTGAGCAAGCTCTGAGTACAGATGTTAGGCCTAACGCTGGGGGACTGACAGAGGGGGAGAGAGATCGGGAGAGAGAGAGATATCGACTTTTAGAAAAAAAGGGTTATTCGGCTGTGCCCATAGGATAACACTTTTTGGTTCCAGGTAGAACCCTTTAGGCTTCCATATACAATCCTCTGTGGATTGGAACCAGAAAGGGCTCTTCAAATGGTTATCCTACGGGGACAGCCGAAAAAACCTTTTAGGTTCTAAATAGCAGAGAGAGAGAGAACAAAAG
>NW_019942831.1:218491-219832 GCF_002910315.2 Salvelinus sp. IW2-2015
CACACACTGACAGGTCGGCATGCTGGCCCGCGCACACATACATAAACACACGTATAATCATAAATTATAATCAAAGGTTATCATGGACCACCAACCACATGGATTAACCAATCTAAGGACCTCCAACCGGTTGGCTAGTGTACCAATATAAATGAGAGTTGGGAAAACACAGTGTGATTCCAAATGGTGATACACACAAACCTAATTAAATCCCAATTCATCTCCATTTCTTATTAATTAACCACTATCACCATGGTTACTACATTATAATACATGATACCACACTATAATCCATATTATTGTTTCTCCTCACCTTTAAAGTGCTAGAATCAGGCCTCCAGTGTTGGCCTGGATCTCACCCTCCAGCAGTGTCCCCTCCACCCCACCCATGGCCCCATCGGCCCAGGCATGAAGCTGCGTCTGAGGGTCCTTCTGGCCCAGGGCCTGGTGCTTCAGCCTATAGCGGACCTGGTTCTCCTTCAAGAAGGCCTCACTGAGCTGGTCACCTTGTTTGGTGGTGAACACAGCAGATAAGCTCTGCAGAAGGAAACTGGTCCCATTGGCCTCATAGAGGGACCTTAGATCCCCGGCTAGGGATAGCAATTCCCCCTGGTCCCTGGATGGTTCTGGGGTCTTGAGCAGGTCCTGAGCTGCTTAGCTGTGGAGCCCCCGGCCCCTCCATCCAGAGCCCCCAGCGAGGTGGCCAGGAGCAGGAGGGAGAAGAAAGTATTCAGGGGGGTGGATTTGGAGCCTGAGGAGCGCAGGGCCTCGTAGAGACGCAGGGCCTGGTAGAGACGCAGGGCCTGGTAGAGACGCAGGGCCTGGTAGAGATGCAGGGCCTGGTAGAGACGCAGGGCCTGGTAGAGATGCAGGGCCTGGTAGAGACGCAGGGCCTGGTAGAGACGCAGGGCCGCGTAGAGACGCAGAGCCCAGGTGGAGGTGGGGTCTCCCCCAGGGGGAGGAGGGGGGCTGCTGGGGGAAGTGGGGTCTCTTCCTGTGGTGGACCAGAGGAAGTGGAGACCTCTAGCACCAGCAGGGCCCAAACAGAGACGAGGAGAGAAAGGGACAGTGTACGCAGCATGGCAGACCTGGGAGGAGAGGGAATACAGAAGTGGATTAGCTGATAGTATTGTAGGCTGTTCATCATTTTATACTGCAACACGCAGGTCACTGAACCTCATTACAACAACATTAAGGCTACAACAATGAAAAAAAGCGAACAACATTGCTTTATATAGGCTAGTTGCTTTAACAAAAAATAGAAATTCATTGGAATTTCGACTCGGGTTTTAATCAACCCCCTATGAAATCAAACCCCTATGAAATCAAACCCCTATGAAA
>NW_019942831.1:221037-223073 GCF_002910315.2 Salvelinus sp. IW2-2015
AAATCAAACCCCTATGGAAATCAAACCCCTATGAAAATCAAACCCCTATGAAATCAAACCCCTATGAAAATCAAACCCCTATGAAATCAAACCCCTATGAAAATGCAGTTCTGCTGGTAGAAAGACGAGTGTCTCTGAGACGAGAATATGATGTAACATCAAATTGCAACATGCAGATTGTTATTATTATCGAAGAAAAATTGCTAACAACATTTCATTTAAACTTGTTAAACAAAAATCTATTAATTTGCCTTCTTCTGAACATCTTGGTGAATAGAAAGCGCCGCTTTCTTTCAACACAAAACCACAGTTCATTATCAGCCTACGGAGCGGATAACACAATGACGCCAACTTCTGTTTGTCTACGCTGATGTGAATTGAAGGGCAAAAGTGAAAAGTTCTTTGTTTGATTTTTCTTTCTCCGTAAATTAATTAAAGTGTCTTTCTTTCTCTCCTCCACCGCTTCCCTCGGGCTCGTTCAACGAGGGAACCGAAGCTCATTTCTGTTGGCTCAGACGTGGCAAAGGAAGTTCTGGAAGTCTGTCTACTCGCCTGTCTATTCAATCGTTTGTTTCGACCCCAGACCACACACTCAAGTCCAGGCGCTTTCTCCCTTTCCAGAAATGTCTAACATTCCACCGTGGCAATGGCACTTGAAGTCTGTCGCCTGCAAACAATCAACAATTGTTTTAAGGTGTTTGGGGAAGTTATGCCCGCAGCCTAAAATATAGCCTGTGTATGAATGGATACTGAGATTGTGTGTTTTATGCGTGATCGACCATCTGAATCATTTTGAATCGTATAGGCTGCCACAGTAAACTATAGCATACTGTAAATACAATCCATTGACAATCTATAAATCGCACTGGGACTCCGAACGCAGCTGGGTCTGCAGTACCAGTCCCAGTCGTGTGGGGTCGCTGGACAGCCTCTGTGCCATCTAATTTGTCGCCCCACCCGTCCCTGTCCACGTCTGCCCGTCCCGARAAGCCTCAAAGCAACGTTTTAATAAGCTGCTCCATCTCGACCTCCCAAACGTAGTCTTACTGCTATCTGTATTTTTGCCCTCCCACCACTGCCCTCCATTTCCATGCTCTTACCACTGTGAAACGTCCGACAATAAGGGAACAAGTCGCGTACATAGATTTGTAGCCTTCGACACAGGCAGCGAATTGATGAATGGATGTACAAATAAATGGTGTCAAATCGATAGATGTAGAGATAGCCTGAGAAGAAGAAAAAACGGTCGAAGGGCTAGAGATGGAGGATGATGGTGATCACAGTGGAGCTGCCTGCCTGTCGGCCACCAGGGCTGAGCAATCAGCATGGCCACGACAGCCTGTAGCACCCGGCCGATTATTTACCTCTGGCTAATCAATACTGCACTCCCCGAGATAGCCATCAGCGGCACAATCTCTACACCATACTCACACACGCGCGTACGTTGTGTGCTACTGCACTGACATGCGAGCACACGCACACACACAGATCCGACCACAGGCCCATTTTGTTGCTTGAAGACAAAACCGCCGTTGTTATTTATAGATACACCATGTTCTCACTCGTCTAGGATGTTTCACTGTCGTCCTTACATGCAGCCACACGTACACACATATCACAACATATCATCCACATGTACTGTGTGCAATCCTGCCTCATGACATGTATAAGACACACACACACATCCTAATGATGTTGAGTCCACCCTGACAGGTGGGAGATGGTTGGCGTGTGTGTGTGTGTGTGTGAAGCCTTAGCCATGAGGGTAGGATGAGTGTAACAGGAGAGGCCAGACAAACGGACACCTCTCCGACCGGATTACAGGCCGTAATGAGTGGCAATGCACATTTAAGCACCATGTGATTCATAAAGGGTCAGGCAGTGCCGCGGTTAAACGAGTCCCCAGGGAAACACAGATGGAAACCCGAGAGTGCTCACTCAGTCAGCGGGAACTCAAGATCAGACAATCAGCCTCCTTCAGGGCCCCGTAGGGGTTTGCACTTTGACCAGCAGTGTACCCTCACCCCCCCCCCCCC
>NW_019942831.1:223697-226824 GCF_002910315.2 Salvelinus sp. IW2-2015
GGAGCGAGCAGTGTTAATAGACAGAAACATTGAAGAGTGGTATAAGTGTGCAAAGGTAGTAGGGTTTAGGGTGTAGGGTAGAGGGTTTAGGGTGTAGGGGGTAAGGGGCCTTGTCGCTACCATTGACGAATCCTATAGGGTTGGAACTGACCTCCTCCCAAGCTATAGGGACCTTCCACTTCTCTATCTCTCCCTCCATCCGTCTTTTTTCTTCCCTCTCTTTCTTGGTGGTGAATCAACCTCATAATCCAGCGTAGCCTCATGCCAACGACACGAGACACAGAGCGAGTAAAAGACCTTCACCATAAAACTTAATTGAGATTCCTTATGAACACATAATCCCTCCCTCCCTCCCTCCATCTCAGTGCACCTGAGGTCTAATTCTCTCTGACCTCCTCCCAAGCTATAGGGACCTTCCACTTCTCTATCTCTCCCTCCATCCGTCTTTTTTCTTCCCTCTCTTTCTTGGTGGTGAATCAACCTCATAATCCAGCGTAGCCTCATGCCAACGACACGAGACACAGAGCGAGTAAAAGACCTTCACCATAAAACTTAATTGAGATTCCTTATGAACACATAAAGAATCCCTACACCACCGTTCCTCCCTCCCTCTCCTCCCCCTGTCCACTCCTCCATCAATCCCTCACTCAATCAGCTTTTGGAGGGCGTTCATGACTAACAGCGAGTGTGTAACAGTGTGTGTGTGTGCGTGTGCGTGTGTGTGTGTCTGTGTTTGTCCGTCTGTCCGTCAGCAGCTCCGGCCCATATAGAACGAACCGCGTCTGGTTTTACACGTCGGTCTGGAAAGAGTCACTGGTGATGATTTTTAGTGGGGCCTCTTCCCAGGTTGTCTTCAATCATCTCAATCAGCCACAACTTTAGGCCCCTGAAGACCCAGGAGCTCTGGTGTGCCTGATCAGACCTGCCAAAGAGCTAGTCTGAGAGGGGTAGAGGAGGGGAGCAGGGTTGGGAGAGACGGGAACTGGTGTGTCTGACCTGCCAAAGAAGAAGGAGAGGGGGAGAGGTGAGAAGGAGAGGGGGAGAAGGGGGGTAGGGGAGCTTGTTCAGCGCTGCTGAAATCACAGACACATCTGCTGTGAGTCTCAAATGTTTCCAATGAGAGTCTAAATGTTTCCTGCAGGCCTGTGAAGGACTGTGATGTTGGGAGAGGGGAGTGGAGTGCGATGGGGAGTTCTTAAATGGTTTCTATCAGTGTTCATAAGCCTTGTTCCAACAAACACAGGTGTGCACACATCCACACACTCATAGAAACACACACACACACACATGCACGCGCACACACATGCACACGCACACACACTTCCCAGAAAGTGGCATTGTGTCCAATGAGTCAGCTGTGATTGCAGCAACCAGAGGTCCCGAAGCTCCCGCAAGCCGTTGACAGCTGTCTTCATAGAAATCAAATATAACTCTCAATCCCACCCCCAAAAAAACATCACTCAGACATGACTCAGATCTCTGAAGGGAACAGACGTTACAACATACAATCAGCACGTCCACCCCCTACCTTCTCATCCCCCCTCCACCACTCCTCTACCCGTTCTCTCCTCTCTCCCTCCCCCTCCTTCTCCCTCTCCTGCCAACCTGCCGCTCAGCTGGTACAGTCATGTCAGATAGGCTGAGGCTGGGACAGAGAGAGAGAGAGAGAGCCCATGCCTCTCTCTCTCTCTCTCTATGTTCTCTCTCTCTCTGTTTCAAATCTACCGGTAAATCTCTCTTTAACTTCTACCTGCTCTTGTTCTATTTCTAACTCTCTCTCTTTCTTATTTCCCTCAAACTTTCTCTTTCCCCTCCTTTCTGTCTTTCTTTCCTGCTCTTTTACTTTTCTCTCTCCCCTTCTCTCCTCTGCCTTCAACCCTCTCTCGTTCTCCCACTCCAGTTCTCTCCTTCTCTCTCAGTCTGTCTTTGTGCCTGCAGGCCTGCAGTGGCCCGTTTCCATGTTTCCTCTGGAGAGTGACAGTTGCTGTCTCTACCTACCCTCCCTGGCATCTCTAAATCTCCTAGTGATGCTACCTCCTCCTCTCTTCTAAACACCAAAGGAGTGACCGGCCACCTACCCCGCAGCCATCATCTATCAATCAATTCTCTCCTTTTTCCAGAAAACACAACACATGAATCTCTGTGTGTAGGTAGGTAACTTGCTGTTTAGGACTGTCGTGCAATGCAGATGACAACTCCTGTCCTCAGGGAACCTGAAAATGTGTGGTGTGCGTGTGCCTGTGTGCGTGTGTGTGTGTGTGTTTTTTTATGAGCTGCACCATATGTCGTTTCTAAAGTCATTTCAGACAACCTTGAAAAAGACACCTCTGTCATACCATTGCTCTACACAACCAACCAACCAACCAACCAACCAACCAACCAACCAAAGCCAACCAGCAGACAGAGACGATGTATTACCTTTGACCTGGTGACTGTGTGACACCTCCAAACCTAATGACTTCTGTTGTAGCCATTTCACCTTCATGCCTCCTTCCACTCCCAGCCTTTCCTCTCTCTCTCTCTCTCTCTCTCTCTCTCTATCTCTCTCTCTCTCTCTCTCTCTCTCTCTCTCTCTCTCTCTCTCTCTCTCTCTCTCTCTCTCTCTCTCTCTCTCTCTCTTCTCTCTCTCTCTCTCTCTCTCTCTCTCTCTCTCTCTCCTCTCTCTCTCTCTCTCTCTCTCCTCTCTCCTCCTCCTCTCCTCTCTCTCTCTCTCTCTTCCTCTATCTCTCTCTCCTCTCTCTCTCTCTCTCTCTCTCTCTCTCTCTCTCTCTCTCTCTCTCTCTCTCTCTCTCTCTCTCTCTCTCTCTTCTCTCTCTCTCTCTCTCTCTCTCTCTCTCTCTCTCTCCTCTCTCTCTCTCTCTCTCTCTCTGTCCCAGCCTCAGCCTATCTGACATGACTGTACCAGCTGAGCGCAGTTGGCAGGAGAGGGAGAAGGAGGGGAGGAGAGAGGAGAAAACGGGTAGAGGAGTGGTGGAGGGGATGAGAAGGTAGGGGGTGGACGTGCTGATTGTATGTTGAACGTCTGTTCCCTTCAGAAGATCTGAGTTCATGCCTGAAGTGATGTTTTTTTGGGGGTGGGATTGAGAGTTATATTCTGATTCTATGAAGACAGCTGTCCAAGGTTGCG
>NW_019942831.1:229349-247339 GCF_002910315.2 Salvelinus sp. IW2-2015
TCAGAACAGAGAGCCGGCCGAGAGTACTAACACCTCAGAACAGAGAGCCGCCGACTTTGCAAACCCACGTGTAGAATCATTGGAAAAATGCGACAATCAGACATCCACCAGCGCCGGTGTCCCTATAACACACAGCGCAGAGCGAACGTCAGGCGAACGGCAGATCAGCATTCGAGCGGTGTGTGTGGTCCCTAACAGGTGAGGGTAGATGGTGATAGTGTAAGTGTGGTATAATCTGTGAGGCAGCTTTTATTAGGGCGTCACAATAATCAGAGCAGTGGAGAGGCTCAGAGAGAGAGTGGGTAATCTATAGGCTAGTCCCAATCATGTTTCTCTTTTCTCCCTTTCACTTAACCTGTTTTCTCTCTCTCTCTCTCTCTCTCTCTCTCTCTCTCTCTCTTCTCTCTCTCTCTCTCTCTCTCTCTCTCTCCTCTTCTCTCTGACTCTCTCTTTCATCTCTCTTCTTTCTTTCTTTCTCTCTCTTTCATCTCTATCTCTCCCTCCCTTCTTCTCCTTCCTCCTCCTTATTTTCTCTCTCTCTCTCTCTCCCTTTAATTCTCCTCTCGCTCTTGAGTGGACATGTTAAGTTGCCTAATGATTTCAAAGACATCTTGGCCTCAGTGTAGGAAAAGGGAGAAAAGAGGAAATGATTACCGACGGCACTGATTAGACCTAATTAGGAGTTTGATTAAAGGTTTTAATTAGGAACCAAGCACTCCATTTGGAGAGGCGACAGAGGGGAGGGCAAGGGTGGAGGAATAGAGGGGTGAGAGAGGATGTAGAGGGAGACGGGGAGAGCAGACAAGGGGAAGAGAAGAGGTAGAGGGGGATGTACCTGGTGGGATTTCGTATTATGTGCCTCACCTCCCGTTCTGGGTCTCCAATCTTTCGATAGATTGTGCAAACATCACTTCCGCTATTTATTTACCCTCCTCATCGCCATGTCTTCGTCTCGTTCTTCTCCGTCTCATTGGTCCGTCTTTTTCTCTTTTCCTTCTTTTGTGTTCCACATTACAACCCCCCCCCCCCACCTCTTTCCTCTCCCCCCTCTCTTTTCTCGTCCCATTCTCTGTACAGAAGTCATCTATTTGGCACAGGCCTCTTCTCTATCTCTCCCCCTGTCCCTCTCTCTCTCTCTCACCTACATTTTCAGCCTCTGCATTATTAATTAGCAGCAGTGTTCACTATCAGTGCAATTACTCAAGAGGAGCTGAAAACCAGAGAATAGGGACAAAATGGAGAGGCCACAAAAACCAAAGGGATGAAGAGAGAGAGAGCCTTCCAACCTTAAAGAGATAGTCTCCACAATAGGGAAATTGACAGGAATGCGTCATTTTGATATTGCACGATCAATTTGAAATAAAATACGATATTCAAATCACTTAGTAGACTAATACAAGAAGGAAAGGTTGTGGTACGAAATAAAATGTTTAAAGGATATGTCTCAACACCTCCAGTCAGGTCCATAATYATTGGCACCATTCATAAAGACGAGCCAAAAAGATACTTAGCTATATTGTATGTTCCCCCCMAAAATTGGGAAATTATATTATTTTATTCTAATACAATTGCTCAGAGATGTTGTTAACATGTAATAATACATTTTATAATACATTTTAAAAATAGTGGTCCAAATGATTGGCGCCCCTCTTAATAAAAACCCTAGCACCCTCCACTTGCGGGGAGAACGATACTGAACCTTTTTCTAAATTRTTTCATGAGATCGGAAAACACATTGGGAGGTGTCTAAGACCATTGCACCATACATCATATTTCCAGATACTTGATATACTTCATCTGCTCTTAAGGACTGCCCTCTTCAACAAAAACCACCGGTTTTCAACTGGGTTCAAGTCCATAGACTGAGATGGCCATTACAAAATGTTAACCGTTTCTTTGTGGATTTTGATTCGTGCTTGGGGTTATTGTCTTGCTGGAAGATCTACTTGCGTCCAAGTGTCAGCCTCCTGGCAATGACAGTCAGGGTCTCTGGAAAAACATTTCCTGCTACTGGGTAAAGTTCATGATGCCGTTGACCGTAACAAAGGGACCCACAACCAGTGGATGCAAAATAGCCCCATAACATCAAAGAACCAGCACCATATTTTACCACAGGTATGAGGTACTTTTCTGCGTATGCTTCTTGTTCTACAACGCCAAACCGACCACATGTGTGGCCAAAGAGGTCTATTTTCATATCATCTGACCAAAGCACCGGTTCCAATCCAAGTGCCAACGTCCTTTATCAAACTCCAGGCGGTGCTATGGTCAAATGACATGAAAATAACAAATAACAATAACGTCATCTAGAAAATGACTATGAGATTGAGATTGACACATCGTATACGAATCACAGTATCCCGCTTTTTCCACATATGAGATATAGGTATCTACCTAAATAAAACATACACGTGAGTAAATGAGGGATACAAAGTATATTGAAAGCAGGTGCTTCCACACAGGTGTGGTTCCTGAGTWAATTAAGCGATTAACATCCCATCATGCTCAGGGTCATGTATAAAAATGTCGGGCAGGYCATTATYTTGGCWAGCATAACAATGTCTCCATCCGCAGGGCACGACTGGTCCTTGAATGATTTGATGAGCAGGAAAGCGATGCAARCCATACGCCAGATCTCAACCCAACTGAACACTAATGGGAGATTCTGGAGCGGCGCCTGAKACAGCGTCTTCCACCACCATCATCAAAACTCCAAATGATGGAATTTCTGGTGGAAGAAAGGTGTCGCAGATACTTGTAGAATCTACTCCAAGTCATATTGAAGCTGTTTTGGTCCGTGGTGCCCCAATGCTCAATTAAGACACTTTATGCTGGTGATTCCATTATTTTGGCAGTTACCTGTATGTAATATGTTATGACAGTCACTAATGCAACATGTGGTTGAAAGACAATGTTTACTGGGGATGCACTTCACAAATCATTGAATTAATCAGTGAAACAATGAAGGGGCACAGAGGCATAAAATGATAATTCACTGGTTCCTAATGTGGGCATCATTCATTCCTAGTTCCCTTCCGTGCCATTCAACCTCAATTGGATTGCATTTCCATGCACACACACACACACACATTACTCAGTGAAATAATTCCATACGATTGAATGACAAAAGACCAACAAAAGAATAACGACCCCGACAAAAAGGTAACTGGCTAAAGACACAACAGAGAGATAGGAGAGAGAGCTAGAGGAGAGGAGAGAGAGAGGAGAGAGAGAAGAGAGAAGAGAGAGGAGAGAGAGAGAGAGAGGAGAAGAGAGGGAGAGAGGAGAGAGAGAGGGAGAGAGAGAGAGAGGGGAGGAAGAGAGAAAGGGGAGAGAGAGGAAAGGAAGAGAGGAGAAGAGGGAGAGGGAGAGAGAGAGCGAGGAGGAAGGAGAGAGAAGAGAGAGAGAGAGGAGGAGAAGAGGAGAGAGAGAGAGAGAGATAAGAGAGAAAGGGAGAGAGAAGGAGTAGAGAGAGACGAGAGAGAGATAAGAGTGAGAGAGAGAGATAGATTAGAGAGAGAGAGAGAGAGAGAGAGAAGAGAAACAACCTGGAAGCAAGGTATTCCTAATTACTGATACAAATGTATTCAGAGGGATAGCACATGTTATGTTATTGTCTGTCTGGTGCTGTGATTTGTGTGAGTGTGTACGTGTTTGTGTGTGTCTGGTCCTGACTTGATTGTGAATGTTTCTCCCCCGTGTTAATTGTTTACTCTGGCTTATTACAGAGTGTTGTCATTACCTATCTGTGTGTGTGTGTGTGTGTGTGTGTGTGTGTGTGTGTGTGTGTGTTGTGTGTGGTGTGTGTGTGTGTGGTGTGTGTGGTGTGTGTGTGTGTGTGTGTGTGTGGTGTGGCGTGTGCGTGTGTGTGTGTCAGAGGAGGCTGGTGGGAGGGGATATAGGAGGATGGCTCATTGTAATGGCTAGAATGGATAAACGGAACATGGCAACCCCTCCTCCTATACTCTTTCCTACCAGCCTCCTCTGGTGGTGTGTGTGTACCTACCACCGAAGTGCTCACCACCATCCCTTGTGTCGCCAGGGACACTGTGACAGACAGAGGAAAGTAGAGAGGGAAAAGGAAAAGATAGGTGTGTGTGACCTTTAACCTTTATTTAACTAGGCAAGTCAGTTAAGGACAAATTCTTATTTCCACTGTGGCCTACTCGGCCAAACCCTCCCCTACACGCTGAGCTGGGCCAATTGTCGCTGCCCATGGGACTCCAGTCACGGCACGCCGTTGTGATACAGCCCGGGATCGAACGATGGAGTGCAAGGAACTCCCTTGAGTGGCGATGGGGGTGGGTGGGGTTGGGACAAAGAGAGAAGATGGGGGAAAGGAAGACAGAGAGAGATGGGGGAGGAAGACAGAGAGAGGATGGGGGAAAGGAAGACAGAGAGAGAGTCAGATAGAGAGCAGACATAAGGCGTCGCCAGTTGTTTTAATGAATCTTTAATGAGAGTGTCATGGTATGAATCCCAAATGGCACCCTATTACCGACGTAGTGCACTGAGCCCTATGGGCCTGGGTCAAAAGTGTGCACTATACAGGGAATCGGGTGCTATTTGGGACGCCCAATGATGTCCCCGGTAGAGCTGTTAGTTTGTTTTCCCTTCTGAGAGAAAAGAGAGGGGGTGGTGGCGGTTGGCGAGACTTCGACGGGGGCTGGTGTTGTTGCTTCTTGCAACCCCCTTGCGGTCGGTCGCGTCAGGTCAGGAACGGGGGTCTGACACTCAGACAGACAATTGCTGTAAGGTATTACGAGGAGAAGAGGGGTGGTTGCAGACCAGGGCCCCACTGGCGAGTTAGGGACTACACACCGGAGTGAACAACCGGCTTTCTTGGGTAGGCCACTGGTGGGAATTTGACAGTGGGGAACGCACTGGGGTCGTAAGGGGATTGTCTGATCGATGCCTGGCTGTGAGGGATTGTGCAGTGATTGGGTGGTTTGGTGTGTGTTTTGTTAGGGATGTTGAGTGTAGTTTGCTAGTGTTAGTGGTTGTTGTGTGTGTGCTGTTGGCGTGCTGGTGTTTGTGTGTGTGTGTGTGTGTTGTGATGTGTGTGTGTGGTTGTGTTCGTGTGGGGTGTGTGTGTGTGTTGTGTGTCCCAGCGGTCAGGCGATAGGGTGTAGTGGTGTATGTATGACTTTGATTGTCTGTGTGTGGGCTGTCGGTGTGTGTGTGTGTCTTGTGTCCCATCGTCGGCAATGTGTACATATACCGTCAGTGTGCGTGTTGTCGTTATTGGATGTGGCGGTCACCACTCGTTTCTCCCCCCCATCCAGTGTCCATGTAACTGAGTTGTTCCGCACGACCAGCTCGTGGCCGCAGATACAGAGTTGGCCTTGGATTTGATGCACCCTGCCTTATCACTGGGGATAAATAACTATGTATTGGCGCTACCGACATAAGCTCAGCCTTCAACACCAAGTGTCCCTCAAGGACCGTCGGGGTGCTAACTGTCTCGTGTAGAAGCCACATGGCAGTCAGGACAGGTTCTACCTTCATTCCCCCTGGCAGCTGGTGATTTGTTCTCCCAGAGACAATTCACCCAGGTGAGACACACACAGACGCCCGCACGCAGCCACAAGCACACACGTCGCAGTCTGACTGGATGGTTCAGAGTAAATGGGGGGGTGAAGGGAGGGCTGGTGGAGTAGATTGGAACTAGAGGTGTTTCAATCCAGGGAGTTAGTGACAAACAGTGGATCTAAAGTCCGGGTGTTGATGTGAACTGATTAGAGAGGATGGGAGATGAAGGCCGAATCTACCTGGATCGATTCAATGCGCCTCAAGTGRAACTGCCTCTAGATTAAAACCAGCGAGCAATTGGAAATCTAGCTCAGCTATGCTGCAGGTGTTTTCCTACCGCTGTTGACAGAGAATATTGGTAGAGAAAGTGTGATTGTCTGGGGCTGTATTCGTAATAGGGGTTCTGATCGAGGATAAGTATTTCTATGTCAACACACTTCATGAATCCGGGCCCTGGTTTCTCTGCAGAGGTGGAGGTGGGTCAATGTTTAACCCAGGTAGACGCAGGCCAGGGATGTGTAGAAAATGTCAACCTAAGGCTCTGGTCAAGAGTAGTGCAGGTTGTAAGGAATGTGAGACGCATCCTAAATGGGTCCTGTGTGTTTAACCCAGGTAGAAGTAAGCCCAACCAGGCCCATCCATGCCATCCAGGTCTTTGTCTGTCTCTCTACCCCCCTTTATCCCCYATGGCTTCCTCTCCATATGCTGACCAGTCTGGGGGTCAGGTTCCTGGTGTCACAACCTTGCCAGCCTCCACAGGACACCAAGTACGGCACAGGAAACTGAAGGAAGTGTGTGTGTTTGCGTGGCCGGTGCGTGCGTGCGTGTATGTCCTGTACCCATCTGTCACATTAGAGGTGCATTGCGTGACAGATCACCCCCCCCCACCCTGCACCCCTTGGGAAGGAGTTGTGAGTATCTGAGAGGAGGAGTGAGGGGTAGGCGTGGCTGGACTCTCACCCCTATCGGCCCAATCACCCCCGCGCCCGGCCCTGAGCCAGATGGGATGCCAGTCTCACCCTTCACGCTTGACCCCCCCCCCCCCCCCCCCCCCAGTGGCAGGGTGACTGATGGGCCGGCCCTATCGCTGTCCACCAGCCTTGTACGCACTGACGGCATCTGACACCAGCTGGTCTCCTTTATTAACTGGAGAAATGACTGGCAATTGAGCAATACCCCTCATAGTAATCTAGAGCGACACAATAGTTGAGTGTGGTGATGAGTGTGTTGTGAGTGTGTTGTGTGGTTTGGTGTTGTGGGTGTGTGTGTTGTGTGTGTTGTGTGTGTGTTGGTGTGTGTGGTTGTGTGTGTGTGTGTGTGGGTGTGTAGTGTGTGTGTGTTGTGGGTGTTGTGTTGTGTGTGTGGTGTGATTGTGTTGGTGGTGTGTGATGTGTGTGGTGTTGTGTGATTGTGTGTGTGTGTGTGTGATTTGTGCGGTTGAGGGTGGTTTGAGGTGGTGTTATGGTGTGTAGTGGTTGGATGCGTGGTAGGGTTTATTGGTGTGTGGAGGTTGGTGATGGGGAGGTGTGATGGGGGAGTGTGTGTTGAGTGGTTGTGATGTGTGGAGTGTGTGTGTGTTATGGTGTGTAGTGGTGTGTGATTGTCGTGTGTGAGTTGTTGTGTGATTGTGTGTGTGAGTGTGTGTGTGTGATTGTGTGTGTGAGTGCTTGGCCTGTAATAGCTGTAGTGATTTTAGATCTGCTTGATTCTGAGCAATGTGACCTCTACAGTATATTCTACAATACTACTCAACTTTATAGGCTACACCGCAAACCATGCCGTTATGAGCAATACGCACTATATGTACAAAAGTATGTGGACAGCCTTTCAAACGAGTGGATTCGGCTATTTCAGCCACACCTGTTGCAGTCTCCGTAGACTAACATTGGCAGTAGAATGGCCTTACTGAAGAGCTCAGTGACTGGGCTGCACAGAGYCCTGACCTCAACCCCATCGAACACCTTTGGGATGAATTGRAACGCYGWCTGYGAGCCAGGCCTAATCGCCCAACAGCAGTGCCTGACCTCACTAATGCTCTTGTGGCTGAGTGGAAGCATGTCATCGCAGAAATGTTCCAACATCTAGTGGAAAGCCTTCCCAGAAGAGTGGAGGCTGTTATAGCAGCAAAAGGGGGACAAACTCCATATTAAAGCCCATGATTTTGGAATGAGAAGTTCGACGAGCAGGTGTCCACATACTTTCGKTCATGTGGTGTATAATCTAGTTATGAGTTCTGAGTTGTTATTGGTCAAAATGACATACAGCATGACCACTCAATACTATATACTACAACATAATATAGGCTACCATGATGTATGTGCTACTCATCCAATACACCATGCAATTATGAGCAATATTACAGGTGTATGTGGTAACAGTATGTTTACTACMCTCTTGRTAGGGTTCCAAARGGGTTCTTTGGCTGTCCCTATAGGAGAACCCTTTTTGGTTCCAGGTAGAACCCTTTTTTGGTTCCAAGAGTAACTCCATGTAGAACCTACCTGGAACCAAAAGAGTTCTACCTTGAAGAAAAAARGGKGTTTTCAAAGGGTTCTCCTGTGGGGACAGCTGAATAACCCCTTTAGGTTCTAGATGGCAGTGTGGTGGTTGAAATGACATCATCATGAACAGAAATAGAGGGCGGTCCGTTCGTTGTGTGCTGCTTAAATGATTTGCGCTTAAGCAATATATTCTACTGCTGGACGTAATACTACACAAATACTTCACAAAGAGTTTTTTATACCACGTACACAAGTTAACCAATGATACCATGAAGTTATAGCGAGTGTGAAACTATGTGGATAGAGAGACAATGGATAGACAATGATTGACTTGATGTCTTGTCCTATTCCGCCCTGTATGCATGGGAACTGTCTACTCCTTTTCATTCTAGGGCCTTAGCTCAATGTTTGTCCGTGCTAGTCATTCATTGACTGTCATGCCCTCCTCTCTCTCGTTCTCTCTCTTTCGCTCTCCTCTCTTTCTCACCCTCTTGCCCTTTCTCCAACTTCCACTTTCTCCAACTTTCTTTATCACCCCCCTCTCTCTCTATTTCTCTCTCTCTCTCTTTCTCTCAACATCTCTCCCTCTAACCTGTCCTCTCTCTATTTCTCTCTCTCTCTCTTTCTCCCAACATCTCTCCCTCTAACCTGTCCTCTCTCCATTTCTCTCTCTCTCTTTCTCCCAACATCTCTCCCTCTAACCTGTCCTCTCTCTATTTCTCTCTCTCTCTTTCTCCCAACATCTCTCCCTTTGTTGCCCCTAACCAGTTCTCTTTCTATTTATTTTCCATTCTTTTCGTTCTTTGCCATCTCTCGATATTTCTCCAGGCGACCAGACAGACCTCAGAATGCCAAACAAAAGACAGCAGAATTATTGGAATAGGCTTACAGGGGAGACCAGGATCTAATGTTTCTATCAGAGGAGCCAAAGGGAACAAATATTGACATGACAGCCTAATTCCCTCTTTCTTTCTCTCTCTTTCCATCTTTCTCTCCTGGCTGCCTGGACTGCTTTTTTTATTTTTTATTACAGATGAGGAGGAGTGTGAGGAGCGGTGTCACCGGGGAATGAGAATGGAATTAAATGAAATATTTTTTGTTCTTTCGCTTCCTCTTCCTTCGAGTCTTCCCACCTCGTTCTGCCTCTCTCTCCCTCCTTCTCTTTCACTATGTCTCTCTCTCACCGGTGAGAAAGCAAAGCCCTTTCCACGAAGGCAAATAACCATTAGCGAGAGGGAGAGAGGGAGAAAGAGAAAGGAAGGCAGGAAATAAATGAAAATAAGAAAAGGTCATTTGTTTCTTTTTCAATATCCTTGTGTTCCTTTTTTAACTGTGTCTCTATTTATCTTTACTCAGACTTAGGTTGACTGGTGTGTGTGTGTGTGTGTGTGTTGTGTGAGGAGAGAGGTGCCTTTAACATTACAATGTGCAACTCTGGTAATATAAGAAACATAAATAGCGTGTTCTTTTTAGGGTTGTACATTTTCTCATTATGTTCCCTTATTTATTGGAACTAGGAAGAGAGAGAGAGAGAGAGAGAGAGAGAGAGAGAGGGGAGAGGGAGGGAGAGAGGGAGGGAGGGAGAAAGAGAGGAGAGAGAGAGAGAGTGGGAGAGAGGGAGAGGGGGAGGGGGGAGGAGAGAAGAAGAGAGAGAGAGAGGAGAGGGAGGGAGGGAGGGAGGGAGGGAGGGAGGGAGGGAGGAGGGAGGAGGGAGGAGGGAGGGAGGAGGGAGAAAGAGAGAGAAGAGAGGAGAGAGAAGAGAGAGAGATGGGAGAAGAAGAGAGGGAGAGAGAGAGAGGGAGAGAGAGAGAGAGAGAGAGAAGGAGAGAGAGAGAAGAGAGAGAGAGAGAGAGAGAGAGAGAGAGAGAGAGAGAGAGAAAGGAAATAGGTTTTATTTCAACCAAATTTTCTCTGTTAGAGCGCCGTGGCATTGGATGGTAAACCTGAGATGTGTCCACAGGTCAGACACAATATCATCCTCCTCTTTTGTGTGTCCACGTTCCCCCCCCCTCATCCATCCTCTCTCTTTGTGTGTCCATTCCCCCATCAATCCTCTATTGTGTTGTTCCATTCCCCCATCATGCCTCTCTTTGTGTGTTCCCTTCCCCCCATCATCCTCTTTTGTGTGTTCCATTCCCCCCATCATCCTCTCTTTGTGTGTTCCATTCCCCCAATCACCTCTCTTTGAGTGTTCTATTCCCCCATCATCCTCTCTTTAGTGTGTTCCATTCCCCCCCATCATCCTTCTTTGTTGTGTTCCATTCCCCCATCATCCTCCTCTTTGTGTGTTCCATTCCCCCATCATCCTCTCTTTGAGTGTCTCATGCCCCCCATCATCCTCTTTTGTGTCCCTTTGATGTTCCCCACTATCATTGGCTCTTTGAGTGTTCCATTCCCACCTCATCCTCTCTTTTGTGTTCCATTTTCCCCATGCAGTCCTCACTGTCTGTGTTCCACCGACGCCACATGTCCTTCTATGAGTCGTGTTACTTTATCTCCCCCCACATCCTCTGCTATTTTCGTTATTTTCTCAATCTTTGCTCGCTGTTCCGTAGTTCCATATTCCCCCCATCATCCTCTCTTAGTGTGTTCCATTCCCCCCATCATCCTCTCTTTGTGTGTTCCATTCCCCATTCATCCTCTCTTTGTGTTGTTCCATTCCCCCCCATCATCCCTCTTGTGTGTTCTCCATTCCCCCATCATCCTCGTCTTTGTGTGTGCTCAACGTTCATTCCCCCATCATCCTCTCTTTGTGTGTGCCCAACGTTCCATTCCCCATCATCCTCTCTTTGGTGTGCCCAACGTTCCATTCCCCATCATCCTCTCTTTGGTGTGTTCCATTCCCCCCATCATCCTCTCTTTGTGTGTGCCAACGTTCCATTCCCCATCACCTCTCTTTGTGTGTGCCCACGTTCCATTCCCCATCATCCTCTTTTTGTGTGTGCCCAACATTCCATTCCCCCATCATCCTCTCTTGTGTGTGCCCAACGTTCCATTCCCCCATCATCCTCTCTTTGTGTGTGCCCAACGTTCCATTCCCCCTCATATGAGAGACACGTTATTGATCAGCGATGCTGCCCGTTGCCTTGGTTTCAATGCATTTCCCTCTCTCTTTCTTTCTCTCTCTCTTTCGTTCTCTTCTGTTTCTGTCCCTCCCAGGAGCCCCAGCTCTCATCTCTCCTCCATCTGCCACCGCTCTCTGTCTCTCCTTCTGCTCCCTGTCGTCCCAGTTTGTTTGTCTCTCATCCCCCTTTCCACTAATCCTCTCTGTCTTCCTTGCCATCTCTCTCTCCTATCTCCCCCTTTCCCTGACTCTCTCCCCCCTTTTTTCCCACTCATCCTCCCTCTGATTACAGAGGGTTGGGTCAAATGCAGAAGACACATTTCAGTTGAATGCATTCAGTTGTACAACTGACTTCCCCCTTTCCCTTCCTCTTCCTCTCTATCTGAAGGTGACCTGAGGAGAAGAGGGATGACAGGAAGAGGGAGGAAGTAAGGAGGGAGGAAGGTAGGAGGGGAGGAGGTAGGAGGGGAGGAGGTGGAGTGATCATTTGGAGGTTATGATGAGGGGAAAACAGCACATCAAGACCAATGAGAAAGACAGAGTGTTGGTTCTGCATCACCCCACTGGCTCGCTTGTGGAATATCATGAATAATTGATTAAATAATGGCAAATGTAATGAGAGAGATGTTTTAAAAATTCAAATTGAAATCAAAACACCAGCCTTGGCATTCAACCACAGTACTTGAATAAGCTGATTGGTTGATAGCGGTGGGTCATGTGTGTTCAATGAGGTGTTGAGTATGCAGATTAGTTTGCCTGTCACGTAAACCTGGAGGCGACACACACACAACACACACACACACACACACACACACACACACACACACACACCAAACACACACACACCACACACACACACACACACACACACACACACACACACACACACACACACACACACACACACACACACACACACACACACACACATACGCACACACACCTCCTACAAAACACTACGCACACACATACTAACATACACGCATACACACACACACACACACACACACACACAACACACACGCACAGCCACACACACACACACACACACACACACACACACCTACAAACACATACGCACACACATACTAACATACACACACACACGCATACACACACGCACACAGCACACACACACACACACCACACACACACAACACACACACAACACAACACACACACACACACACAACACACACACACACACACACACACAACACACCTACAAAACACATACGACACACACATACTAACATACACACACAACGCATACACACACGCACACACACACACACGCACACGCACCGCACCCGCACTCACACGCGCACGCACACACACACACACACACACACACAACACACACACACACACACACACACACCACACACACACACACACACACAACACACACACACACACACACACACACACACACACACACACACACACAACACACACCAACCTTAACCGTAACTCCAAAAATCCTAATCCTAAACCTAATCCTAACCCCAACCTTAAACCCCAAATCCAAAACCTAACCATTAAGCTTAAAATAGCCTTTGAACAAATTCAGGACATGAAAATAGTTCTGACTTTACAAAAAGGTTCTTGTTTTCCTACCTTGTCAGGACATTCGGGTGAATTGTTCGGACATTGTGGTCCTGATACGGTAGGAAAACAAGTTCACACACACACACTTGGAAAACTACAGTAGTGGCAGAGAATGAATCTTGTACAAGTCCCATCATACGCCTACGGTCACACAGATGGGTGCTACACACTGGTAGTGGAACTGTCCCCTTCCTCCTCATTCATCGGAAAGTGCTTCATAAATCCAATTCATTACTATTCATATTTTGCTTGAGGTAAAACCAATGGGTTTTTAACTTTCATTGAATTATTTCAGTGGATAAACTCTACAACTCTACAAATTGTACAAGCCCTCCTTTCAGGTCAGATAGAATCCGATAGAATCCGATAGAATCTGTATAGATATATCAGTATGTACTGTATGTCTATTTGGTGGGTGCGCTGATGGTATCTATCTGCATGATGCAGTGTTGGGGGTTACACATGACAAAGTAACGTGTTACAGTAATGCCGTTMCTGTTTCAATGTGATTAATACTATTACAGTAACTGATCAATGAAACCGGTTGTTACTTTTGTTATCATTCCCTTCCTATGACAGTTATTGATCCTAATTGTTTTCGTCCTCTCACCAAGTTCCTGTTTACGCAGGAAGAGAAACGGCAGCACCGTCTAAACCGTTGAGTTTCTCAGTGTGGAAGTAATCCCATTACCTTGTTTTTAAAATGTATTTGACCTTTATTTAACTAGGAAAGTCAGTTCAGACCAAATTCGTGTTTTCAATGACGGCCTGGGAACAGCGGGTTAACTGCCTTGTTCAGGGGCAGAATGACAGCTTTTTGACCTTGTCAGCTCGGGGATTCGATCTTGCAACCTTTCTGTTACTAGTCCAACGCTCGAACCACTAGGCTACCATGCTGCCCCGGTAGGAGGCCAAAACGATAAGAATATAAGAGTAAAATCTCAACTGTGCCCAGGCGAGAAACACTTCTCTACTGTTAGAAACACGACTTCCAGTCTCTTAAAGCATCCGCGAAGAGAACACCCCACACAAAACTGGTAGCAGAAGACCCGCGATGCCTGACCGCTGCTGATAAAGATGACTGTGGGCCTACCTCATCCAAACAACCAAGGCTTGGTTTTAATGGTTCAGGAGGACAGGCTGTAACCCAGGGAGAGCTGAGCAAGCTTGTAGCTGGGAATGTAGTAGAGGAAAGGCTGCCTTTATCCACGGCACAATCTGTCATTATTCAAAAATAACTAATGTAGCTGGGGATGCAAACTGGATGCAAACTGGAAACCACATATCCTGAGGCTATTTTAGCTGGGGATTTTAACTTCTCTAGGGTAGGGGGCAGCATTCGTAATTTTGGAGGAAAAGCATGCCCARATTAAACTGCCTGCTTCTCGGGCCCAGAAGATATGATATGCATATAACTGGTAGATTTGGATAGGAAACACTCTAAAGGTTACAAAACTGTTACAATAGTGTCTGTGAGTATAACAGAACTGATTTGGCAGGCGAAAACCTGAGAAAAATCCATTCGGGAAGTATTTTTTTGTTTTTTTGTTGTAGTTTTCTATTCAATGCCATTACAGTATCCATTGAYTTAGGATTMAAATTGCAGTTCCTATGCCTTCCACTAGATGTCAACAGTCTTTAGAAATTGTTTCAGGCTGGTATTCTGAAAAATGAGGAAGTAAGAGCAGTCTGAATGAGTGGACCCTAAAGTGTCACAGAGCTTTTTCATGCGTGCGACCGAGAGAGTGCCTTTCTTGTTTACCTTTTATATTGACRACGTTATTGTCCGGTTTAAATATTATCGATTATTTAGGCTAAAAACAACCTGAGGATTGAATATAAACATCATTTGACATGTTTCTATGAACTTTACGGATACAATTTGGATTTTTTGTCTGCCTGGTTTGACTGCGTTTGAGCTTGTGGATTACTGAAGAAAACGCGCAAACAAAACGGAGGTTTTTGGATATAAAGAGACTTTATCGAACAAAAGGAACATTTATTGAGTAAATGAATGTCTGCTGAGTGCAACCATATGAAGATCATCAAAGGTAAGTGATTAATTTTATCTCTATTTCTGACTTGCGTAACTCTTCTACTTGGCTGGTTACTGTTTGTAATGATTTGTCTGCGGGACTATGTTCTCAAATAATCGTAAGGTATGCTTTCGCCGTAAAGCATTTTAAAAAATCTGACACCGTGGTTGGATTCACAAGAAGTTCATCTTTAAACCTATGTAAAATATGTTTTTTTTCCTGAATTTTTATAATGAGTTTCTTTAGTAGCTTGTGCAATGTTAGGCAGTCCCAGCAGTTTCACTGGGCTGTTGAAGAGGTGGGACGCTATACGTCTCACGTACCCAAGAGAGGTTACAAAAGCAAACTTTGAGAACGATAACCGCCAAGTTCTACAACACATTGACTCTAGTACTCACTGTTGGTGAAAAAGACCACTGCTACTCACTTTTCAAAATGCCTACAAGGCCCTCCCTTTGACAAATCTGATCACGACTCCATTTTGCCCCTCCCTTCCTATAGGCAGAAACTCAAACAGGAAGTACCCTTGCTAAAATCTATTCAACACTGGTCTGACCAATCGGAATCCATGCTTCAAGATTGTTTTTGATCACGCGGACTGGAATAGTTTCAGTACCTCTGAGGATAACATCGACGTATACACTGACGCGGTGACTGAGTTCATCAGGAAGTGTATAGGAGATGTTGTACCCACTGTGACTATTAAAACCTACCCTAACCAGAAACCTTAGATAGATGGCAGCATTTCGCGCCAAAACTGAAAGGCTCGAACCACCGTCATTTAATCAAATAACAACAGTGTAGTTATTCCTCCGTAAGGGAATCAAACGGGCAAACATCAGTACAGAGACAAGATGGAGTCGAAATTCAATGGCACAAGATAAGACGTACGTCAGGCAGGGTCACAGAACATCATGGACTACAAAAGGGAAACAGCTAGTTTGCGGACAACGAGGTTCTTGCTTCCGGAACAAGTAAACACCTTCTTGCCGCTTTGAGGATAACACAGCGCGACCAACGCGGCCCGCTACCAAGACTGTGGGCTCTCCTTCTCTGTGGCCGCGTCGAGTGTAAGCATTTAAGCGTGTAACCCCGCGCAAGGCTGCCGGCCCAGACGGGCATCCATAGCCACGTCCTCAGAGCATGAGCAGACCATCTGGCTGGAGTGTTTACGGACATATTCAACTCTCTCCATATCCCAGTCTGCTGTCCCCACCTGCTTCAAGATGTCCACCATTGTTCCTGTACCCAAGAAAGCAAGGTACTGAACTGATGACTATCGCACCGTAACACTCACTCTGTCATCACGAATCTGAGACATAGGATCATTCACCTTTACCATACCTGTCACCCTAGACCCACTTCAATGCTTACCGCCCAATATATCCACAGACGCTGCAATTGCCATTGCATTGCACACTGCCCTATTCCATCTCGACAGGAGGAACACCTATGTAAGAATGTCTGTTTCATTGATACAACTCAGCATTCAACACCATAGTACCTTCCAAGTCATCATCATTAAGCTCGGGGCCCTGGTCTGAATGTGCAACTAGTCCTGGTCTTCCTGACAGGCCGCCCCCAGGTGGTGAAGGTAGGAAAGAACACTCCACTCGCTGATCCTTAACACAGGCCCCATAGAGGGTGCGTGCTCATTTGATTAAGCTGGGTTCTTTTTAAGATTTTTAGGGACAATGTGTTTGGTGTAATAACGGATTGTGACATGATCCGTCTGATGACAGAGGTGAGTGTTACGGTGCGATAGTCAATTAGTTCAGTCACCTTTGCTTTCTTGGGTACAGGAACAATGGTGGACATCTGTACTCCCTGTTCCCCCATGACCTCGTGGCCACGCACGCCTCCAACTCAATCATCAAGTCTGCAGACGACACAAGAGYAGTAGGCCTGATTATCAACAATGACGAGACAGCCCACAGGGAGGAGGTGAGGGCTCTGGGAGAGTGGTGCCAGGAAAATAACCTCTCACTCAGTGTCGACAAAACAAAGGAGCTGATCGTGGAGTTCAGGAAAGAGCAGAGAGCGCACGCCCCTATCCACATCGACAGGACCGCAGTGGAGAAGGTGGAAAGCTTCAAGTTCCTCGGCGTGCACGTCACTGACGATCTGAAACCCTGCACCTTAGAGGCTGCTGCCCAGTATACTGTGTAGTTGAAGTTGGAAATTTACACACACTTATGTTGGATTCATTAAAACTCGTTTTTCAACCACACCACAAATTTCTTGTTAACAAACTATAGTTTTGTCAAGTCGGTAGGACATCTATTTTGTGCATGTCACAAGTAATTTTTCAAACAATTGTTTTCAGACTGATAACTCACTGTATCACAATTTCAGTGGGTCAGAAGTTTACATACACTAAGTTGACTGTGCCTTTAAACAGCTTGGAAAATTCCAGAAAATGATGTCATGGCTTTAGAAGCTTCTGATAGGCTAATTGACATAATTTGAGTCAATTGCAGGTGTACCTGTGGATGTATTTCAAGACCTACCTTCAAACTCAGTGCCTCTTTGCTTGACATCATGGGAAAATCAAAAGAAATCAGCAAAGACCTCAGAAAAAATTGTAGACCTCCACAAGTCTGGTTCATCCTTGGGAGCAATTTCCAAATGCCAGAAGGTACACGTTCATCTGTACAAACAATAGTACGCAAGTATAAACACCATTGGACCACGCAGCCGTCATGCCGCTCAGGAAGGAGACGCGTTCTCTCTCCTAGAGATGAATGTAGTTTGGTGCGAAAAGTGCAAATCAGTCCCAGAACAACAGCAAAGGACATTGTGAAGATGCTGGAGGAAACAGGTACAAAAGTATCTATATCCACAGTAAAACGAGTCCAATATTGCCATAACCTGAAAGGCCGCTCAGCAAGGAAGAAGCCACTGCTCCAAAACCGCCATAAAAAAGCCAGACTACAACTGCACATGGGGACAAAGATCGTTTTTGGAGAAATGTCCTCTGGTCTGATGAAACAAAAATACAACTGTTTGGCCATAATGACCATCGTTATGTTTGGAGGAAAAAAGGGGAGGCTTGCAAGCCGAAGAACACAATCCCAACCTTGAAGCACAGGGGTGGCAGCATCGGCGGATAGAGTTGTGGGGTGCTATGCTGCAGGAGGGACTGGTGCACTTCACAAAATAGATGACATCATGAGGTAGGAAAATGATGTGGATATATTGAAGCAACATCTCAAGACATCAGTCAGGAAGTTAAAGCTTGGTCGC
>NW_019942831.1:247764-249764 GCF_002910315.2 Salvelinus sp. IW2-2015
CTGACATTTCACATTCTTAAAATAAAGTGGTGATCCTAACTGACCTAAGACACGGAATTTTTACTAGGATTAAATGTCAGGAATTGTGAAAAACTGAGTTTAAATATATTTAGCTAAGGTGTATGTAAACTTCCTTCTTCAACTGTAAGTATTCACACCTTTGGCAGCGGTTAGTCTTTCTGGGTAAGTATCTAACAGCATTGCACACCTAGATTGTACAATATTTGCACATTATTCTCTTTAAAATTCTTAAAGCTCCTTCAAGTTGGTTGTTGATCATTGCTTGACAGCCATTTTGAAGTCTTTCCATAGATTTTCAAGCCGATTTAAGTCAAACTGTAACTAGGCCACTCAGGAACAACTCCAGTGTATATTTGGTCTTGTGTTTTAGGTTATGGTCCTGCTGTAAGATTCATTTGTTTCCCAGTGTCTGTTGGAAAGCAGACTGAACCAGGTTTTTCTCTAAGATTTTGCCTGTGCTTAGCTATATTCCATTTCATTTAATCATAAAAACTCCCTAGTCCTTGCCGATGAAAAGCATGCCCATAACATGAAGCAGACACCATCATGCTTGACAATATGAAGAGTGGTACTCAGGGATGTGTTGTGTTGGATTTGACCCAAACATAATGCTTTGTATTCGGGACATTTCTTTTTTTGTTTCTTTTGTTTAACCTTTATTGAACTAAGTCAGTTAAGAACAAATTCTTATTTACAATGACGGCCTACCCCGGCCAAACCTGGACGACGATGTGCCAACAGTTTGCCACCCTGTGGGACTCCCAATCACGGTTGGATGTGATACAGCCTGGACATGAAGTGTCACACGCTGATCTGTTTCACCTGTCCTTGTGCTTGTCTCCACCCCCCTCCAGGTGTCGCCCATCATCCCCATTACCCCCTAGGTACTTAAACCTGTATTCTCTGTTTGTCTGTTGCCAGTTCGTCTTGTTCGTCAAGTGAACCAGCGTTTCAGCTCCTGCTTTTCCCCAGTCTCTCTTTTTCTCGCCCTCCTGGTTTTGACCCTTGCCTGTCCTGACTCTGAGCTCACCTGCCTGGCCACTCTGCCTGACCCTGAGCCTGCCTGCTGTCCTGTACCATTGTCCACTACTCTGGATTATCAACCCCTGCCTGCCTTGACCTGTCGTTTGCCTGCCCCTGTTGCTGTAATAAACATAGTTACTTCAACACAGTCTGCATTTGGGTCTTACCTGAAACCGGATATAAAGTACATTTCTTGGCCACATTTTTTGCAGTTTTACTTTAGTGCCTTTGTGCACTTATTCTGTACAGACTTCATTCTTTTCACTCTGTCAAATAGATTAGTATTGTGGAGTAACTACAATGTTGTTGATCCATCCTCAATTTTCTCCTATCACAGCCATTAAACTCTGTAACTGTTTTAAAGTCACCATTGGCATCATGGTGAAATCCCTGAGCGGTTTCCTTCCTYTCCGGTAACTGAGTTAGGAAGGACACCTGTATCTTTGTAGTGACTGGGTGTATTGATACACCATCCAAACTGTAATTTATAACTTCACCATGCTTAAAGGGATACGACTGCTCTACTGAGGGATGTTACAGATACTTGTATGTGTGAGGTACAGATATGAAGTAGTCATTCAAAAAATCATGTTCATGTTAAACACCATTATTGCACACAGAGTGAGTCCATGCAACTTATGTGACTTGTTAAGTACATTTTTCTCCCTCCCTCCATGTCTCTCTCTCTCTCTTTACCCTTGCTCTGTTAACTTTTTCTTCCTCTACTTCTTCTCTCTTGTTCCGCTCCATCCTTCGTCTCCTCTCCCCCTCAGCAACAGCACGATTCAAGGGATCATTAAATGGTTTAATGAAGGCAGCCATTTTTTTGCAGAGGAACATAACAATGGAAATGAGAAGTTTCGACTTTTCTCTCAACACACTTTCCCTTCTTCACTCTCCCCCCTCCCTCTCTTCGTTCTCTCTCTCTCTACCTGCTCTTCCTCCATCACGCATGA
>NW_019942831.1:250066-252523 GCF_002910315.2 Salvelinus sp. IW2-2015
CGATGACACACTCGCCTTACCTTCCCAGCAAACCGGGGAACATTCCCAGAACATTCCTATTAAGTTCTGGTTAGGGTCTTATCTACCATTAGGAAGATAAACTTCCAAAACCTTTAAAAGAAACGTTTTATGTTTTAAAGGAAATGTCCTTGGAACCTTCTCCTAACGTTTAGTAAAAGGTTGTGCACAACATCTGYARCGACCACCRCAGAACATTCCTCAAACATTCTCATTAGGGTTTCAGGTAATGTAATAACAAAATGTACCAGTCATCTTTTTAGAACATACTGCCGCAATAAAATGTGAGAGCCATAGAAATGGTTCTGCGAAAACATTACGGGAACGTTCCGCTAATGTTGATGGAGATGTTATTAAAAACACCCATAACAACAAGCAGGGAATATTCCCACAATGCTCTCATAAAGTTATAGTGTGACGTTATGACATGATTGTTCCAATAACGTTCCCTAAATATTCTTCAGCAATCCTGTCAGGATTCAATGAAATTGGTTCTGAGAAAACATTACTGGAACGTTCCGCTAACATTAATGGTGATGTCATCCGAGACACCTATAACGACAAGCAGGGTACATTCCCTCAATAATCTTATAAAGTTACAGTGGGATGTTATGACATGATTGCCCTGATAATGTCATCCGAGACACCGACCCAGGTATAGGATTTTAATTTGACCAGTTTACTTCAACATTCTTTGGAATTCTGATCAGTTTTATGCAATAACAGATGAAACAGATGCTCACACACGCATGTGCGCACACACACACCCACACACAAAGTCACAAACACACACTCACATCGCACATGCATGTGCTTTACCAGCCACATGTACTTTACCAGCCACATGTACTTTACCAGCTATATGTGCTTTACCAGCCACGTGTACTTTACCAGCCACATGTGCTTTACCAGCCACATGTACTTTACCAGCCACATGTACTTTACCAGCCACATGTACTTTACCAGCCACATGTACTTTACCAGCCACGTGTACTTTACCAGGAACCTTTAAAGAACAGATGAAATGTGTTCTGGGAACATTCTTGTAACGTCAGTGTCACGAGCGTCGTCAGGGAAATGACCGGACCAAGGTGCAGCGTGGTCAGCGTACATTTTATTTTAATGTTATAAATGTCGCCGACAAAACAAGAAACAACATAAACGAACGTGAAGCTGACTAGTGCTATACAGGCCACTAACACAGACAACTACCCACAACTAAGGTGGAAAAACAACAACAAGTACGATTCCCAATCAGAGACAAAACATAGAAACAGAAAACATAGAAATAAAGAAACTAGAATGCCCACCATAGTCACACCCTGGCGTAATCAAAATAGAGAATAAAAGCCTCTCTATGGCCAGGGCGTGACAGTCAGGCAAATGTTTTATACAAACATCGTATAATCATCAGCACAACTGGAACGTGTTTGTGTTATAAGAACCTTTGCGGCAACCTAACGATTGTTCTGGGAATTTTCATAGAACCAATTTTGGTTGCTGGGTTTTCTCTATAGATAGGGGTGGATAGGAGTGAAGGGATTTGTTGGAGCACTGACATGGAAATGCCCATCACTGACGAACCAAGCAAACACCTGCACTTCTCAGTGGGCAAGCCTGGTTCGTGCTCTCACTCACACAGATATCTTTTCCCATTTGTTAATTTCCTTCTCTGTAAGTTTCTGACAGTTGATTTGTGGTGTTTTTGGTGCAGAGAGAGCGAGAGAGAGAGACAGAGGGAGAGGGAAAGAAAGTTGAGAAATAGGTTGAGACAGACAGAGAGGAGAGAAAGAAAGAGAGAGAGAGAGAGAGAGAGAGAGGTGCAGTGTGTAATCTGGTCCCAACACAGTGACACAGTGACACACAGCTCAGGCCTGCTCAGCTCTCTCTGGGGCAGACAGGACAGGGACCAGTTCACCTCACTGATGCAGAGACAGGCGGATAGAGCTGAAAATACACACAGACACAATCACCACACTTAGGTATATATATTGTATAATACACACAGACAGGTATACATACTGTACAATACACACACTTAAGTATACATATTGTACAATACACACAGACATGTATACATACTGTACAGTACACACAGACATGTATACATACTGTACAGTACACACAGACATGTATACATACTGTACAGTACACACAGACATGTATACATACTGTACAATACACACACTTAGGTATACATATTGTACAATACACAGCAGCATGTGGCTGGTAAAGTACATGTGGCTGGTAAAGTACATTGTGGCTGGTAAAGTACATGTGGCTGGTAAAGTACACGTGGCTGGTAAAGTACACGTGGCTGGTAAAGTACAGTGCTGTAAAGACACGTTGTAAGGCTGGTAAAGCATGTGGCTTGGTAACAGTACTGTGGCTTGTAAAGTGTGGCTGGTAAATGGTACGTGGCTGGTAAAGTACGTGTGG
>NW_019942831.1:254229-270147 GCF_002910315.2 Salvelinus sp. IW2-2015
AGGTGTTTCAAGACATGAGAGATTAAACGTGTGTGTGTGTGTGTGCGTGTGTGGTTTGTGTGTGTTGTCAGGGTCATACTGTACCTTCCCTCAGGCGTTTTGCAGCAGAG
The DNA here is from genome assembly GCF_002910315.2 of Salvelinus sp. IW2-2015. Classification (NCBI taxonomy): domain Eukaryota; kingdom Metazoa; phylum Chordata; class Actinopteri; order Salmoniformes; family Salmonidae; genus Salvelinus; species Salvelinus sp. IW2-2015. Next base: position 254,340 of record NW_019942831.1, read on the forward strand.
TTGAAGGGGGCGGGACAGAGGAGGAACGGTGCGATTCACACTCCTGGAATGCTTTTACTCCTTCTGGGAATTTCCTCTTAAACTTTTCCTCTTCTCGTTATTTTCTCTCTCTCTCTCGCTCTCTCTCTTCCATCCTGAGGAGAAGGAGGGTGAGAGGGTGTGTGGCACACCTGTTTTTTATCTGCCGAGAGAGGAATGGAGGGAAAAGAAACGGGGAGAGAAACAAAGAGGAGAGGTAGTCCTTGAGAGGAGATGTATGTTTGATAAGAACCTGTGTGTCATAGGGACTCTTTGTAACCAGCACTGCTTTCATTACAGTTATTTCTCCGCTGTCCATTTACCAGCGTTAGCGCGCGCGCGTCGTTGTGTGTTGTGTGTGGTTTTGTGTGTGTCTACTTTTACTGCTGCCTTAATCCATGCCTGTGTGTGCTTTTCTGTGAGCGTGCTTGTGTTTCCACGCTACTCCACGTCCCCTTTGTTGGTATTTGTGTTATGTGTGTGAGTAGATGGAGCCGAATGCTCAGCTATGGAGGTAGAGGAGATTGTGTGGAACACAGTGAAGGCCAGGGCCTATTAGCAGGCTGAAGAGACCTGACGATATAAAGAAGGTTCGTTAGAACATGAAGGCATAGCAAATAGACAACCTTCAGCTACACTGCACCCTGAAGTGGCCAACGGGAGGGAGAACAGAGGAACATGAAGCAGGTAGAAAACCACTCCCCCCTCTCCCTCTCTCTCTCTCCCTCTCTCTCTCTATCTCCCTCTCTCTCTCCCCCTCTCTCTCCTTCTCTCTCTCTCTCCTCTCTCTTCTCTCTCTCTCTCTCTTCTCTCTCTCTCCTCTCTGTCCTCTCTCTCTCTCTCTCTCTCTATCTCTCTCCCTCCTTCTCTGTCTCTCTATCTCTCTCCCTCCTTCTCTGTCTCTCTCTATCGCTCTCTCTCTGTCTCTCTTTCTCTCTCTCTCTCTCTCTATCTCTCTCCCTCCTTCTCTGTCTCTCTATCTCTCTCCCTCCTTCTCTGTCTCTCTCTATCGCTCTCTCTGTCTCTCTTTCTCTCTCTATCTCTCTCTCTCTGTCTCTCTCTCTATCTCTGTCTCTCTCTCTGTCTCTCTCTATCTCCCTCTCTCCCTCTCTCTTCTCTCTCGCTCTCTCTGTTCAGTTTTTTCTCTTCTCTTTTGTTGGAGGACTTTATTTGTCTACCGCCACCACTCTGAAAGAGTCCTGAGAGGAGAGATGGAGGAGAGAAGGAGGCAGAGAGTGGGCGAAATGAATGAAGGAAGAAAGGCTAAATGGAGAGAGCTAAAAGGAGTGAAAATGGAGAGAGAGTTGTTAAAACACATGCAGTGCTGCATCAGAAATTGAATGAAATGGTTAAAGTGGAGGAGAGCTGAGAGAGGTTAGAGAGAGAGAGAATGGCAGAGAATGGGAGAGGAGAAAGGAGAGAGCGAAAGGGAGTGAAAGGGAGCGCCTCGGCGGGTGAGATTGGAAGATGAAGGGGGAACAAGGGAAGGACCGAAAGGTAAAGTGGTGTAAATTGAGGGTCTGGTTGGTTCTCTCCACCTCTCCTCCCTCTCTCGTTATCTCTATTAGCACCTGCTGCGCTAACGAGGCGGCACTTGGTTACCACGGCAACACCTTGTCAACCCCCCTCCAACAGCACCCCTAACTCCAATCTCCAAACCCCCTCACCCCTTACCCCTTTTCTCCAGGTGATGAAACAAAGATACAGTGTGCAGATGGAGTGGTGTGTGTGGGAAGAGTGTTTGTGTGTGTGGGAAGAGTGTTTGTGTGTGTGTGTGTGTGTGTGTGTGTGTGTGTGTGTGTGTGTTGTGTGTGTGTGTGGTGTGTGTGTGTGTGTGTGTGTGTGTGTGTGTGTGTGTGTGTGTGTGTGTGTGTGTGTGTGTGTGTGGTGTGTGTGTTGTGTGTGTGTGTGTGTGTGTGAGCAGACACACACATCATGCCATTCTGCCCTGTTGCATTTTTTTGTTCTCCCTCTCCTTTCTTTCTGTCTTTGTCAGTAGACATATCCAGCACTATCCAGTCAGTCCATCCTGAGCTCCAGTCAGCCAGTCAGTATTAGGGTGGTGGTGGTGTTAGTGGTGTTGTAAGGCTGGTTGTTGATGCACTGGCTCCAGTAAGTGCAGATAATGAAGCTGTCTGCACTGATCAATAGAGAGCGGCCTTCTCCTCCTCGCTCACACACACAATCATGCAGGCACGCACGCGCGCACACACACACACACACGCACGCGCACACACACACACGCGCGCACACACACGCACACGCACGCACACGCACCACAACACACACACACACACACCACACACACCACACAACACAACACACACACACACACACACACACCACACACACACACACACACACACACCACACACACACAACACCACACACACACACACACACACACCACTCTCTTGCTCTCTCCTTGCACACTCTGCTTTCATAAAGATCTCGCTGATTGCTATGGCTGATGGCTAGAGGGAGGGGGTGGGTGGAGGGGGGTGGAGGGAGGAGGAGGAGGGGTGGAGACAACTGATTTGGACTTATTTTTTCACCCTGCAGCTGGCAGCATGGTGGATGGAGAAAGGGGGAAGGAAGGAGAAAAGGAGAGGAGGGAGGGAAGGAGGGAAGAGCGGGCTGGTAAGGGAAAGGAGGAAACCGAAAGAGAGGGAGCAAAGAAAGACGGAGGAAAGAGAGAGAGAAGGAAGGAAATGGCAGAGAGAGGCAGAGGAGAAGAGAGAGAGGGGTAGATGGATTGTTATTGTGGTGGTCACCTCCGTCAGTGTTGAAATTGGACGCCAGCTGCCTGGTCAAGCTGTGTCTCAGTCTGTCAACACAGTAGTAGATGTGGCCACGGCTTTTTGTAGGAACTCTCGTTATGTCCTCTCCCTTTCGCCATCTTTCTCTTTCTCGCCTTTCCCCAACGTGATTTGTGGTGCCCAACAGCGACAGGGGAGTGGAAGACAGATAGGGGCAGACTTTAATAAAAGACGAGAAAGAAAGAAGGGAGAAAAAGAAAAAAAAGAAAGCGTAACGGGTGAAAAGAGCAAATTGAGATGAAAAATACAGGGTTGGGGCTCTAGTAGTTGTCAGGGCCGTTTATGTGTCTACACTCATGTCATACAAGGACTGTGTTAAATCTCCATACAGATGGACTGTTACAAACACACAGCAGGCCTCATTCATATTCCATGAGTCAAATCTATACCATTAACATTTTATTTGACAATGTGGGCCTGTGTGGTTAAAGCACATGTGGCTGTTAAAGCACATGTAAAGTACATGTGGCTGGTAAAGTACATGTAAAGTACATATAGCTGGTAAAGTACATATAGCTGGTAAATACATATAGCGGAAACACAGTGGCTGGTAAAGTACATGTGGCTGGTAAAGTACATGTGGCTGGTAAAGTACATAGTGGCTGTAAAGTACATGTGGCTGGTAAAGCACATGTGGCTGGTAAAGTACATGTGGCTGGTAAAGTACATGTGCTGGTAAATACATGTGGCTGGTAAAGTACACGTTGGCTGGTTAAAGTACACGTGGCTGGTAAAGTACATGTGGCTGGTAAAGCACGTGTGGCTGGTTAAAGTACATGTGGCTGAAGTACGTGGGGTAAAGTACGTGTGGCTGGTAAAGTACACGTGGCTGGTAAAGTCTGTGGGCTGGTAAAGCACGTGTGTGGCTGGTAAAGTACGTGTGGGCTGTAAAGTACGTAGGCTGGTAAAGTACGTGTGGCTGGTAAAGTACGTGTGGCTGGTAAAGCACGTGTGGCTGGTAAAGTACATGTGGCTGGTAAAGTACATGTGGCTGGTAAAGTACATGTGGCTGGTAAAGTACACGTGGCGGTAAAGTACACGTGGCTGGTAAGTACACGTGGCTGGTAAAGTACACGTGGCTTGGTAAAGTACACGTGGCTGTAAAGTACATGTGGCTGGTAAAGTACATGTAGCTGATAAAGTACATGTGGCTGGTAAAGTTACACGTGGCTGGTAAAGTACACGTGGCGGTAAAGCACATGTGTCTGGTAAAGTACACGTAGCTGTAAAGTACATGTGGCTGGTAAAGTACATGTGGTGGTAATAAGTAGCTGATAAAGTACATGTGGCTGGTAAAGCACATGTGGCTGGTAAGTACATGCATGTGCGATGTGAGTGTGTGTTTTGTGACTTTTGTGTTGGGTGTGTGTGTGCGCACATGCGTGTGTGAGCCATCATAGTTGTGTTTTTCTTTGTCCTTTTAAGCCTTCTTCCACACGACTGTGTTGTATGTACAGTATGTATACATGTCTGTGTGTACTGTACAATATGTATACATGTGTTGTGTTGTACTGTGTTACAATATGTATACCTAAGTGTGTGTATTGTACAGATGTGTATTACATGTCTGTGTGTAGTTGTACAATATGTATACCTAAGTGTGTGTATGTTACAGTATGTTATACATGTCTGTGTGTCTGTACCATATGATATACATGTCTGTGTGTCTTTACCAGCCACATGTACTTTACCAGCCACATGTACTTTACCAGCCACATGTACTTTACCAGCCACATGTACTTTACCAGCCACATGTGCTTTACCAGCTATATGTACTTTACCAGCTATATGTACTTTACCAGCTATATGTACTTTACATGTACTTTACCAGCCACATGTACTTTACATGTGCTTTAACAGCCACATGTGCTTTACCACACAGGCCCACATTGTCAGAATAAAATGTTAATGGTATAGATTTGACTCATGGAATATGAATGAGGCCTGCTGTGTGTTTGTAACAGTCCATCTGTATGGAGATTTACAGMCAAGTCCTGTATGACATGAGTGTAGACACACAATACTACGGCCTGACAACTACTAGAGCCCCAACCCCTGTATTTTCATCTCAATTTGCTCTTTTCACCCGTTACGCTTTCTTTTTTTCTTTTTCTCCCTTCTTTCTTTCTCGTCTTTTATTAAAGTCTGCCCCTACTGTCTTCCACTCCCCTGTCGCTGTTGGGCACCACAAATCACGTTGGGGAAAGGCGAGAAAGAGAAAGATGGCGAAAGGGAGAGGACATAACGAGAGTTCCCTACAAAAGCCGTGGCCACATCTATCTACTGTGTTGACAGACTGAGACACAGCTTGACCAGGCAGCTGGCGTCCAATTTCACACTGACGGAGGTGACCACCACAATAACAATCCATCTACCCCTCTCTCTCTTTCTCTCTGCCTCTCTCTGCCATTTCCTTCCTCTCTCTCTCTTTTCCTCCGTCTTTCTTTGCTCCCTCTCTTTCGGTTTCTCCCTTTCCCTTACCAGCCCGCTCTTCCCTCCTTCCCTCCCTCTCTCTCCTTTTCTCCTTCCTTCCCCCTTTCTCCATCCACCATGCTGCCAGCTGCAGGGGTGAAAAATAAAGTCCAAAATCAGTTGTCTCCACCCCTCCTCCTCCTCCCTCCACCCCCCTCCACCCACCCCTCCCTCTTAGCCATTAGCCTATAGCAATCAGCGAGATCTTTACTGAAAGCAGAGTGTGGCAAGGAGAGAGCAAAGAGGCTGTGTGTTGTGTGCTGTGTGTGTGTGTGTGTGTGTGTGTGTGTGTGTGTGTGTGTGTGTGTGTGTGTGTTGTGTGTGTTGTGTGTGTGTGTGTGTGTGTTGTGTGTGTGTGTGTGTGTGTGTGTGTGTGTGTGTGTGCGTGTTGTCGGTTGCGTGTGCGTGTGTGTGCCGCGCGTTGTTGTGTGTGTGGTGCGTGCGTGTTGTGTGTGGTGTGGTGGCGTGCGTGCCTGCATGATTGTGTGTGTGAGCGAGGAGGAGAAGGCCGCTCTCTATTGATCAGTGCAGACAGCTTCATTATCTGCACTTACTGGAGCCAGTGCATCAACAACCAGCCTTACAACACCACTAACACCACCACACCCACCCTAATACTGACTGGCTGACTGGAGCTCAGGATGGACTGACTGGATAGTGCTGGATATGTCTACTGACAAAGACAGAAAGAAAGGAGAGGGAGACAAAAAAAATGCAACAGGGCAGAATGGCATGATTGTGTGTGTCTGTCCACACCACACACCCACACACCACCACACACACACACACACACACACACACACACACACACAACCACACACACCACACACACAACCCACACACACAACACACACACACACACACACCACACACACACACACACACACACACACAACACAAACCTCTTCCCACACACACAAACACTCTTCCCACACACACACACTCCATCTGCACACTGTATCTTTTGTTTCATCACCTGGAGAAAAGGGGTAGGGGTGAGGGGTTTGGGAGATTGGAGTTAGGGGTGCTGTTGGAGGGGGGGTTGAACAGGTGTTGCCGTGGTAACCAAGTGCCGGCCTCTGTTAGCGCAGCAGGTGCTAATAGAGATAACGAGAGAGGGAGGAGAGGTGGAGAGAACCAACCCAGACCCTCATTTACACCACTTTCCTTTGGTCCCTTCTTGTTCCCCCTTCATCTTCCAATCTCACCCGCCGAGGCGCTCCCTTTCACTCCCTTTCGCTCTCTCCCTTTCTCTCTCTCCCATTCTCTGCCATTCTCTCTCTCTCTAACCTCTCTCAGCTCTCCTCCACTTTAACCATTTCATTCAATTTCTGATGCAGCACTGCATGTGTTTTAACAACTCTCTCTCCATTTTCACTCCTTTTAGCTTCTCTCATTTTAGCCTTTCTTCCTTCATTTCATTCGCCCAACTCTCTGCCTCCTTCCTTCTCTCTCCATCTCTCCTCTCAGGACTCTTTCAGAGTGGTGGCGGTAGACAAATAAAGTCCTCCACCACAAAAGAAGAAGAAAAAACTGAACGAAGAGAGCAGAGAGAGAGAGAGAGGGAGAGAGGGAGATAGAGAGAGACAGAGAGAGAGACAGAGATAGAGAGAGACAGAGAGAGAGAGATAGAGAGAGAAAGAGAGACAGAGAGAGCGATAGAGAGAGACAGAGAAGGAGGGAGAGAGATAGAGAGACAGAGAAGGAGGGGAGAGATAGAGAGAGAGAAGAGAGAAGAGAGACAGAGAGAGCGATAGAGAGAGACAGAGAAGGAGGAGAGAGATAGAGAGACAGAGAAGGAGGGAGAGAGATAGAGAGAGAGAGAGAGAGAGAGCAGAGAGGGAGAGAGAGAGAAGAGACGAAGAGAGAAGAGAGAGAGAGAGGAGAGAGAGAGAGAGAGGAGGGGGAGAGAGAGAGGGAGAAGAGAGAGAGAGGAGGGGGAGGAGAGAGAGAGAGGAAGGGAGGGGGGGAGTGGTTTTCTAACTGCTTCATGTTCGTCCTCTTCTCCTCCCCCCGTTGGCCACTTCAGGGTGCCAGTGTAGCTGAAGGTTGTCTATTTGCTATGCCTTCATGTTCTAACGAACCTTCTTTATATCGTCAGGTCTCTTCAGCCTGCTAATAGGCCCTGGCCTTCACTGTGTTCCACACAATCTCCTCTACCTCCATAGCTGAGCATTCGGCTCCATCTACTCACACACATAACACAAATACCAACAAGGGGACGTGGAGTAGCGTGGAAACACAAGCACGCTCACAGAAAAGCACACACAGGCATGGATTAAGGCAGCAGTAAAAGTAGACACACACAAAACCACACACACACACACGCCGCGCGCTACCCGCTGGTAAATGGACAGCGGAGAAATAACTGTAATGAAAGCAGTGCTGGTTACAAAGAGTCCCTATGACACACAGGTTCTTATCAAACATACATCTCCTCTCAAGGACTACCTTCTCCTCTTTGTTTCTCTCCCCGTTTCTTTTCCCTCCATTCCTCTCTCGGCAGATAAAAACAGGTGTGCCACACCCTCACCCTCTCCTCTCTCTCTAGGGATGGAAGAGAGAGAGCGAGAGAGAGAAGAAAATAACGAGAAGAGAAAAGTTTAAGAGGATATTCCAGAAGGAGTAAAGACATTCCAGGAGTGTGAATCGCAGCCCGTTCCTCCCCTGTCCCGCCCCCCTTCAACTCTGCTGCAAAACGCGCTGAGGGAAGGTAAGTATGACCCTGACACACACACACACACACACAACGCCAGCACCACACACACACACGTTTAATCTCTCATGTCTGAAAACCTGGAAGAGACATCATCTGTCATGCTTGTCCAGACACACACACACACACATCCCACACAACCCAAACACACACACCACACACACACACACACACACAACACACACACACAACACACACGCACGCACACACACACGCACACACACACACACACACACACACACACACACACAACACACACACACACAACACACCACACACACACACACACACACACACACACCACACACCACACACACACACACACACACACACAACACACACACCACACACACCACACACACACCAGCAAGGTCACCCGTGATACAAGTCAGTATTCAACATCCATTCCCTGTCTGGGGACTTCGGGATATTGCGTGGAAACTGGCCACTAGGGGCAACGGTGAGCGCTGTTGCCTTCAAGTAGGTTTCCGTTTTGCTGTTGTGTGGCGGGGATAGTGGACAAGCATCTGCCTCGGATTCCAAAAGTTGCAAGTTCAAATCCTGTGATAGAAATTCATTTTTGAGATTTTTGTTTTAAGCCTATCCCAAACCTTGACCCTTACCTTAACCTCCGGGTTAATGCCTAACCTTACGATTTCGGAGTTAACCTAAACGAAAGAATTAGGAGTAAATGCCTAAACGTAACCTTTTCCACTTCAAAATTGGACGTTTGAAACCTGGATGAACGTCTAATTCTGAGCTAGTTGCACACACACACACACCCACACACACACACACACACACACACACACAACCACACACACACACACACACACACACACACACCCACACCACACACACACACACACACACACAACACACACACACACACACACACACACACACACACACACATACAGTTAAGCACAAACACATAAGGACAGTCTAACAGACGAACACACTCATCCTTCATTCTCGTCTGTAAAATGGATAGAGCTGTCCTCTGTCAATAGAACCTGTCAACTGAACACATACACCCCCCACCCACGCCTTCAAACACAACACACACACACACACACACACTCACACACACATGCACCGGCCCCTGTTTGCAAACACACCAATTACCTGTTAACAGCATGGGGGCCTCAGGAAATTACTGTCTCATTACCATAACTGTTATTATGTTAACCTCGTGTCAGGGTTACGATTATACACAGTGTGTGTGTGTTGTGTGTTTGTGTGTGTTCATGCACCAGTGTGTGTGGTGTGTGTATGTGTGTGTGGTGTGTGTGTATGTGCGTTTATGTGTGTGTGGTGTGTATGTGGTGTGTATGTGTGGTGTGGTGTGTGTGTATGTGCGTTTATGTGTGTATGTGTGTGTGTGTGTGTGTGTGTGTGTTGTGTGTGTGTGTGTGTGTGTGTGTGTGTGTGTGTGTGTGTGTGTGTTGTGGTGGTGTGTGATGTGTGGTGTGTGTGTGTGTGTGTGTGTGTGTGTGTGTGTGTGTGTGTTGTGTGTGTGTGTGTGTGTGTGTGTGTGTGTGTGTGTGTGTGTGTGTGTGTGTGTGTGTGTGTGTGTGTGTGTGTGTGTGTGTGTGTGTGTGTGGTGTGTGTGTGTGTGTGTGTGTGTGTGTGTGCAGGGACAGAACACATCTTTAGTAATAACTGGGGGCCTGGATGTTTCCGTGTAGGTCACATGTTAGGAAGAACTCAGGAGGTGCCAGTAATAACAACCACTACTGTACAGTAGCTTGACTCTGGGTTAGATTGGTGGTGTTTATTATCTGTAGAAAATATTTTGGGGTGTGTAAAAAAAAAAGGGTTTAAACACACAAGGAAACAGCATCACCACAGCGTATATCTAGCGACATGAACAGACATACAATAGAACTACTATTCATGCCAGATGGCCCCAAAAATGTTTTCTCCGATTGTTCTGGCAATTCTCACATACAGTGGGGAGAACAAGTATTTGATACACTGACGATTTTGCAGGTTTTCCTACTTACAAAGCATGTAGAGGTCTGTAATTTTTATCATAGGTACACTTCAACTGTGAGAGCCGGAATCGAAAACAAAAATCCAGAAAATCACATTGTATGATTTTTAAGTAATGATTTTTAAGTAACACCTGTGGTGTCATAGACGGGTTGGTTGTTCAGCAATGAAACAGACGTGTGCGCGAACTATGGGACAAAACAGACGGGGTTGGTTTAGATTGTTGACAAAATGTGTACAAAACATTAGGAACATTAGGAACACCTTCCTAATGTGGAATTGCASCCCTGTTTTGCCCTCAGAACAGCCTCAATTCACCGGGACATGGACTCTACAAGGTGTCAAAAGCGTTCCGCTGGGATTCTGGCTCATGTTGACATCGATGCTTCCCACGGTTGTGTCAAGTTGGCTGGTAGTGGATCTCTACTCCAAATAGCTCATTCCATCTCATCCCACAGATGCTCAGTTARATTGAGATCTGGTGACTGGGCAGGCCACTGCAGTAAGCTGAATCCTAGCCTTGTGGCATGTGGCATTATCCTGCTGAAAAAATCAATTTGCAGACGGATACACTGCTGCCATGAAGGAATTTACCTGGTTGTCAATGATGTTCAGATATTCTGTTGCATTCAAACGTTGAACATCACTTTTATCAAAGGGCCCAATGTGTGCCATGAAAACACACCCCACACAATCACACCACCACCAGCCTGCAATGTTGACACGCGGCATGATGGATGCAGGTACTCGTGTGGTTTTCTCCATACCCTAGTCCTCCCATCAGCGTGAAACAGCAGGAACCCGGGATTCCTCAGACCAGGCAATGTTYTCCCAACTCTCCAGTGTCCAGTGTTTTCGTTCCTTAGCCCACTGCAAAAGCATTTTCTGTTTTTTGCAGTGGAACTCTGTAAGGTCGTMGGCTGACATACCCCATTCGTATCAAGGTACGATGCGTTGTGCATTTTTTTTATGGATCTTTGGGCACCAATGTTGTACTGGACTGTCAGTTCACTAACTGTAGCCCGACTGTTGCGCTGCACAATTCGTGTCAGCCTCCTTTGTCCTCTTTCATCAATGACCTGTTTTCAATCATTGGTCTGCTCGTTGGCTGGATGTCCTTTGGGTGGTGGAACCATTCTTGATACACATGGGAAACGGTTTAGCATGAAAACCCCAGCGCCGTTGCAGTTCTTGAGACACTCAAACCGGTGCGCCTGGCACCTACTACCACACCTCGTTCAAAGGCACTTAAATCTTTTGTCTTGCCCATTCACCCCCGGATTGGYACACACACACAATCCATGTCTCAATTGTCTCAAGGCTTAAAAATCCTTCTTTATCCTGTCTCCTCCCCTTCCTCTACACTGATTGAAGTGGATTTAACAGGTGACATCAATAAGGGGATCATAGCTTTCACCTGGATTCACCTGGTCAATCTAAGTCATGGAAAGAGCATGTTTTGTACACTCAGTGTCTTTCATCTCCAATGTTTATTGAAAACATAAACACACGTGTCACGCCCTGACCATAGTTTGCTTTGTATGTTTCTATGTTTTGTTTGGTCAGGGTGTGATCTGAGTGGGCATTCTATGTTGTATGTCTATTTTGTCTATTTCTATGTGTTTGGCCTGATATGGTTCTCAATCAGAGGCAGGTGTTAGTCGTTGTCTCTGATTTGGAACCATATTTAGGTAGCCTGTTTTGTATTGTGGGTTGTGGGTGATTGTTCCTGTTTCTGTGTCTTTGTGTATGTCACCATACGGGACTGTTGCGTTTTCGTTCGTTTGTCCGTTTATTGTTTTGTAGTTTATTCAGTGTTCTTCGTTAATAAAAGTAACGATGTATTCATATCACGCTGCGCATTGGTCCTCCGATCCTTCTTACTACTCCTCCTCAGATGAGGAGGACGACGAGCGTGACAAACATGTGCCACAGAAGAATGTTTGTCTCTCAATATACATAATTACAGTTGTTTGTAAGATAGCAAATGATTAGCATGAGATGAAATCAGTTAAAACTAGGGTTGCAAAATACTGTGAACTTTCAAAAAAATTCCCCAGTTTCCAGAATCCTGTTTGGAAGATTCCAGTTTTCCTACTGATTCCGGGAATTCTCCAACTGTGATTTCGGGAAAACCAGGGAATTTATTGAAGTTCCCAGATTTTGCACCCTAGTAAAACACCTCTCAAAACAAGACATGGTAATAAGGTGAAAACTAGCTGAAACAACTCACGATCATTCCCATCCCATCCATTGCAGCTTCTTGTCATTGTTTGTTTGCTATCTGCATCAGAATCACAACATGCCTTCTGCCCCATGTGAGGCGCGTGCATTGTTTTGGTGATGTTGTCAGCTAACCCGTCTATAAAGTCCTACTAGTGTGCTCTAAAATATGGAGTATCGCTACATTCTGAATTGAATTTAACACATTAATTTATTAAACATTAAATAGACAAACTCCAGATACTAGAGCACAGCTTATAGGAATATACAGTGCCTTGCAAAAGTAATTCACACCCCTTGTCACGACTTTCTGCCGAAGTCGTTGCCTCTCCTTTGTTTCGGGCGGTCGACGTCACCGGTCTTCTAGCCATCATCGATCCTATTTTCATTTTCCATTGTTCTTGTCTGTCTTCCCCAAGCCTGTTTTCAATCCATCCATTACCTCTCTGTGTATTTGACACCTCTGTTTCCCCTCATGTCTTTGTCAGGGATTGTTTTATGTCAACTGTTGTTTATTGATGTATAGGGTGTGCGACGGTCCCCGTACCCATGTTGATTTTTACGTATGTACATTGTTCGTGTTTGGAGCATTGTTAAATGGACATTTATTAAAAGTCCCATTACACTCAGTTTAACTCTGCCTGGCCTGACTCCCTGCCACTCTATACACACGGCTCTGGAAGATCCCTGACCAAAAATTATGAAGTCCGCAGGACGAGACACTCTCGTTCATGGAGCTAGAGGAACGCTCAATGGATCAAGCGGAGGAGATTGAGAGTCTGGCGCCTGCATGGATCGCATTGTCCAGATATGGATCGCTTGGAGAGACAGGGAGTTTTTCTCCAACGCTCTACCCCACAACCGGTATTTCCTCGAACGCTTTTCCTCCTCCTGAAGATAACAGATCCTTTATCCTCCCACCGGAGCCAATGGAGATACTGCCAGCTGCCAGGCGCTTTCTCCCTAAAAACTGAAACTTATATCTGGCCACGGGTCCTCTCCAGTTACCATCTGACCGTGAGTCCAGAGACGCCCTCATCTATGCCTCACCGGGAAAGCCCTGGCAGTGGGCCCCGCGCTGGTGCGTGAGAGGAGTATGCGGCGTTGGACCATTTTGAGGAAGGATTCATCCCCATTTCCGGAGCAAGGTAGGTTCCGAGCCACACCACTCACGAGGCGCCATTCGCGGAGTGAGCTCCTCTAATCATCTGAAGCGCGGAAAGAGGAGGTGCACAGGAGTTCGCCTTGGAGTTTAGGACCCTTTGTGAGCTGCTCGGGTGACTTGATGGAGGACAGGGACTCAATAGCGACCATCGACCATCTATTCCCCATGTTGATATCGTACTGCGAGGACCGTCATATCGCGCAGCTGGCCTGTAGGTTACACCACCCTCCACACCGATAGCTGGTGCCGACATCTCGTGGACAATCAGCGCCTAGGACACAACATGCTGGCTACTCGATGGGACGTCTAGATCGGGGCGTGCGCTTTGTCCATCGCTCCCATCCCCGCATCCTCATCTCTTCCCCGAAGCATACCTGGAATTGATGGAAGTGGATGTGCGCAGGGAGACCGGAGGGGGTTCCCGCTCGAGCCACCATCTATGGTCGAGAGATCCACTGCTGATCGGTGCCGGGTTGGTTTCCTCTGGGAATAGAGAAGGCAGGCAGGGCACTCTGTGCATCACCCAGGTGAGTAGGCACCATTCTCATCCAGAGCCTCTGTCGCACTAATGTTTTGTCTCTGTCACTTTTCGCGGATTTTTCCCTGCATTCAGTATAAGGCGCTAGTAGATCTCAGGCGCAGCTGGGAAATTTCATTAATAATTTATTTAAGCTTATAGTTTAGGGATCCCTATTGTTTCTGTGATCATGCCTTTCCCTATTCATGCTTAGATAGTCGACCCTTAGGTTCAGGTTTATCAGGGAGGTCCACCGCACGTTTGTGTATGATAACGCAGGAGGTCAACAAGAGAAGATTAGTCTTTCCTTATTGATTCTCCTGCGTATCTCCTGTGGTGCTACGGCCTACCCTGGTTAACTGTCATAACCCACTGTTTCTTGGCCACAGAGGGCTTCTCACGGTGGTCGCGAGAGTGTCGGCTAGGTGTTAGGGTTTCCGTTGGTGCTACTACGGTGGAAAGGTCCCGACCCAGGTCCTCCACCGTGCGCATTCCCCTGCAATATGCCGATTTTGGCTCTCGCTTCTGTAAAAAGAAGGCGACTCAATAACCACCTCATCGACGGGGGGATTGTGCGATAGATCTCCTGGTAGACGCTGCATATCCCGGAGTCCACGTGTATCCCCTGTCGCAGCGGAGACGGTAGCTTATGGATACACTATATCTCTGAATCCTGCGTCAGGGGTTCATTCACGATCGCATTTCACGCAGGCCTCTCGAGTTTCTTTTTTGTGAAGAAGAAGGATGGCGGTTTTACGCCCGTGCATTGATTCATCGAGATCTAATAAAACTCAGGTGAAATATAGTTACCCGTTACCTCTGATAAATACAGTTATTGAGTTTAATGAACGGGGCACGCTTCTTCACAAAATTGGATCTCAGGCGTGCGTACAATCTGGTGCGTATTGGAGGAGTGATGAGTGGAAGACCAGCATTTAGCAACCACCTCAGGTCATTATGAGTACCTGTCCATGCCATAATGTGGTTGATGAATGATCATCAGTCCTCCCAATCATTTGGTAGATGAGAATCTTTAGGGACCTGCTGGCCGCAGGGTGGTAGTGTGTATATTGATGATATTCTAATATACTCCGCAACGCGCAAGCATGTGTCCTGGTGCGCAGGGTGGCTTGGTCGCCTGTGGAGCATGCTTTAATATGTCAAGCTGAGAAATGCTTGTTCTTTCCACAATCCATCTCCTTCCTAGGGCATCGGATTTCACTTCAGGAGTGGAACATGAGAGCGACCGCATTTACAGCCGTTGCGTAATTTGGCCGACTCCAACCACGGTAAAGGAAGGTGCACGTTTATCTTTTTTAGGGTTTTGCCAATAACTACCGGAGATTATCGCGGGTTTTTGGTCAGGTGGTCCATTACCTCACTGCAAAGGGGGGCCCGGCGCGCTTTGCCAGTGTCCGGGCTGAAGGCGAACAGGGCTTTTTGGACACCTGAAGACTCTGTTTACCTCGTTTTACCTCGGTGCCTGTGTTGGCATCATCCGGAATCCCTCTTGCCATTCATAGTGGAGGTGACGCATGCCGAAGCTGGGATAGAGCAGTGCTCTCGTCAGCGTTCGGGTGTGCCACTGAAGCTTCGCCCCTGCTGCTTTCTTTTCGAAGAAGCTCAGCTCGCGGAAGCGAAACTGATGATGTGGGGGACGCGGGAGCTGTTTAGCTGTCGTACAGGCCTTGCAAGGCGTGGAGGGCCATTGGCTTGAGGGGGCTAAACACCCTTTTCCTCATCTGGACTGACCCAACGCAATCTGGAGTACATCCGGCAGGCGAAAGACGAATCCTCGTCAGGCAAGGTGGGCCAATGTTTTCACTCGTTTTGTGTTTACCCTTACTTACAGACCAGAGCTCCCAGAACGTCAAGGCAGA